>NW_026712328.1:9978617-10141773 GCF_030504385.1 Musca domestica | reverse complement strand
CGTAATTGGTTCATGTCCTAGACAGTCTTAAGTACCAGGCTGGCTAAATGTGCCTTGAAACGTCAAGGGTACCTGTTTTAAAATGAACAACGAAAGAGATCACATAACGTAGTTCCGAAAGACTCTGGAACGGATCCGAAGATATTATTTCTGGCAGTACTTTCGGATGTGAAAAATAACATAAACTTCTTTACTCAATTGAATTAGTCGAGGTTAGAAAAGCCAGTAGGAACGCAGACATTTTGATCAGTTACTCTGCCTTTTCAACTGTGAACATCAAACGTAATGCGCAAAGTATTTTGTATTTTGATGTGTATAATGCGGGCTACATAAACCTATAAATTTGCCAGCAGTTTACAGTCTGTTATATTTGAATATAAGTTGCCTTTATGAAATTTCTTAACTGTCTTATATCATTTACCATGGTCTGATTAAGGTCTGGTGTGGAGTTGTTCCCTATGAATTGGGATCTGAAATTAGCACACGCTGGGCATTGGCAGAGAAAATGTTCCAATGTTTCGTCACCTTTCCCACATGCCCTGTATATGCTGTTTTCTGCACATCCTATCTTGTACAGATGAGCTTGTAGGCCCAGGTGCCCCGTAAGGTTGCCTATTACCTCACTAATAAAAGGTTTTTCGTTTTTATCTCATCTCGATCGACCCAGAAGATTTTTGTGGTTTTCTCTACACCCTCATTGTTCCATAGGGATGTGTGGGCGTTTTTTGCCCATGTCTTTAACACTAGACGTGACGCATTGAGCGGCACTGGATTGCCTACGCTTATTGTTGCTAATTCCCTGCCTGTTTTGGCGAGAGAGTTTGCTATCTCGTTACCCCTAACTCCCGTATGACCTGGTACCCATATAATGCGTACTACGCCGTGTTGAGAGTAGTTGTTGATTGAATTTATACATACTAAAACAGTTTTTGAAGTTACTGTTTTGGATGTTATAGCCATTATAGCTGACTTGCTGTCCCGCTCTCTCCCTAGGCATTGAGCCGTCTGTTTAACAACAGTTTCCAGTCGGCATTTGTGGTAGGAATTCGTCGATCCACGAGTCTCTGGTAGGGATTAATGTTTCACATGAGGCAGCTACAAAAGTTTCAGATATCCGGTCCGATACAAAATTTTCTATAGATTCTCCCGTTGTTACCTGTAAAATTGTTTGATGGTATGTAGCGTGGTCTTTGTTTATCCACTCGTCCGTCGCCCTAAGCCCTAAGGCCACGACGGCTGCTTCATATCGTATCTTATTGGAAATATTGATCGTCTTGTTCAGGAAGACCGGTTCAACGATATGGCCCAGTTTTCTTTTCCTAGTGAACATAGACATATCTCAGTTTTTTCCGGGTTAACGTTAAGACCTCCCGGTCTGGCCCAAGTGTATGCAAGTTTCAGAGCCGACTCGGCCCATCTGCACAGCAAGTTAGGGTTCTTTCCCCTCAGAAGTATTATAACGTCGTCTGCATAACAGACTGGTTCAAAGCTTTCTTTGGTTAATGTCCTTAGAAGACTGTTAATGGTAGTAAACCACAGGAGGGGTGATAATATCCCTCCCTGTGGAGTTCCTTGACCAACTTTGTGCCTTATTTTAACGTTATATAGCCCACAGCTTATCCCTCTATTCATTAGCATGTGGTTTACCCAGTGTCTTAGGCCCCGGTCGACCTTATCTAAGGATTGGACGGGTGTATCTGTGCTGACATTGTTGAACGCACTTTCGATGTCAATGCATACTGCTAGTGTAAACATCTTCTTACCGAAGGTGCTCTCGATGTGGTGTACAACCTCATGTAATGCGGTTTCCAATGAACGTCCTTTAACGTATACATGCTCCTTTTATTTGAGAATATCGTTTGACTTATCGGTCGATAAGACTTGGGTATAACTGAGCTTGCCTTCCCAGGTTTGGGCATAAAAACTACCCTGGATTCTTGCCAGGCTTTAGGGGTATACGCAAACTTTAGGCACGAGTTGAAAATTCCGGCTAAGTTGGACGAGATAATGTCCACTTCCTTTTGGAGCAGAGTCGGGAAGACTATATCTGGTCGTGCTGCTTTAAACGGTTTGAAACTTCTGACGGCTTCCTTTACCATAGATTCATCAATTTTAGGTGCATCCTCAGTCGCAACCATATAATCCACCATTGTCTCGGCTTGTGTATGGGTTTTTGAAAGAAACTTTTTTATTTTTGAGACATCATTCACGCTATCATCCTATTCGCAGAAAATCTTCCAGGTGCTTCGTTTAACTGTTCTTACTATTTTGTTGTATTCTTTTAGTTTGTTATGGTAGCTGTCCCAGAATACTGCTGGTTTCTCTTTTTCTTTGTTACGAATTTCCCCTGTCATCCAGCGTTTTTCGTAGGCAGATTTCCTCTCCCGATGTGAACAATCTCTGTCTACGTCGTCTGTGCTTAGACATTCAATTTCCTGCCCTAGCTTCTCTTTTACTAGTCTCCTATACTTCATCCAGTCAGTCTGCGATTTGTTCCGGAAACGTATTGGGTTCGGCGGGAGCCCTGTTAGTTCAAACCTTATATACCTATGATCCGAGAAAAGGTGTTCTTCCGAAACCCTCCAATTCTGAATCTCGTTTATAAGATTTCCTGAACAAAAGGTAATGTCTAAAACCTCCTCTCTAATTTTGTTTACAAAGGTCGCTTTATTCCCAATGTTAAGAATTATTAGGTCGTTAGTATTTAGAAAATCTGGTAGGGACTGGGCACTTTTATTAATGTTAGTACTACCCCACGCAATGTGGTGAGAGTTAGCATCGCCACATACAAGTACTTCGTTACCAGTTTGTTATGTTTTGCTCACAAGCCGCTGCAGTTCCGATGAAGGTGGTAATGTCGGCGCGTCGAACGGTAGGTATACTGACGCTAGGTATATGTTTCCATTCCCCTGCCTAAGCACTGTTGCGTCCGATGTTGACAACTCTGGCGAAAAAAGTAAACATAAGTTTTTGTGACATTTATACAAGTTCTCGGTCAAGACCCTGTTTTGGCATAGAATAGTTAGTAGTTATTATGGTTTTGTCCAGAGACTTTGTTCTGAACTGTCCAAGGTTCCTGAATAAAACCAATGTGAATCTTACCTGAATTTATTAGTTTCATCAGAGTCAAGGTTGCCGTCCCGCTCCGATGAAGGTGGATTTGGAAGATCTCGATCATTGGTCCTCCAATATACGGGCTTGTTGAGAGTCGGTAATTTTGTCACCGACACCCTCCTTGTGTGTTGCTTGAGGGGTCATCTTTCTCCTCCTTGCTGCTACACTTCGTATCTTCGTCTCCTTATTATTTTTGAACCTGACAGCGTTCGAGACATAGAATGTCATACCCTTAGTCTTTGTCAGACTGGCCATGGAGAGATCGTCAACTCCAATCACATCCTCCTTCTCCTCCCTGTGAAAGACTTCCCATCTCTTCACATCCAAAGTCTTATTTTGCCTTCCAAAGACTTCGAGCATACGTTCCATCTCGAATTTGCTGCAAAATCCTCTGACGTATACCGTAAGCTTCAAGAGCACTTTTATTATTCTTCCGCTGCTCACGATAGGTATTGGATCTCCACCTTCCATGATGTCATCCAATATTTTCTTATTGACCATTTCCTCTAAAGCTTCCAAATGGTCTTTATGCAAGTTGACTAAACCTTTGTTGGTATCGGTCAATGCATAATGCATTTCGTCCCTCAAGTGTTTTTGGCTGTCTTTGCGTAAAAAGGCGGCTTTGTACCCTTTTCCTCGGTCCGTTTCCTCTTCTGTTGGGCCAGGGATTTATTTTCGGAAACCCCTGATTTAGCAGTAGATTTCACGGTCGTTCGCACCTTTCCAGTGCTTGCCTAACCTTGTCGCCCTCGGCTAAAGGATTCTTGTTACAGCCTATTTTGCGAGGACCTTGACGTAGTTTACCCGGTGCGTCTGCAGGTGGGTAGCTCTTTTTCGCCGGCTTCATAGAGCTCTGTCCTTCAAGGGACCTTACTTTCTTCCCTGCCTCCAACGGAGTGGGGGCAGTATTTGTAGCCCCCTTTGGAACATCCTGCGCCTTATCATTTTTGCTGTTTTGTTGTCTTTTGAGCTTTCGCCGTTGGGCCCAGACAGCTTCGCTGTCACTCACTTCTTCTATCGTGTTGTGCGCCTCTTCCTTAGTAGGGATTCGCAGGACGGTAGTTTTGTTGCTGCTGCTGTCGGACTCGGAACCTGCCATTGAAGGCTGGGTCGAGCGTATGCTTCCCCTGAGTTCCTCAGACCCTTTGTCTGGTTTGTTGCCCGGAGGCTGCGTGCTTGTAGCAATACCTTCGACCGCAGATGCCAAGGCACTCACATCTGCGGGAGAAATTTGCACACGATCGTTGGATGACGACAGGGTGTGACTCGTGGCTGGATCACAAACACCCGTCGGTACTGGGTTATTTGGCCCTGCACCGTAACTTTTTCTTTCTTTATTCCTTCTTCCATGTTGGTTTTTTTGTTTTTGGGGAACACCCCCGTAGTCAGTTTTTTGTCCGCGGGGAGTAAAAACTCCCTGGGACGGGTGATCACACTATTCCGCTCCACCCAGTTCGTAGCTAGACTCCATAGTTCGAGCAAAATAGTGTGATCATCCATCCCCCCTATCCGCCGTGCGGACGCGTCTTGTAGGTGAACTGACAAACACCCTCAGGTGAACTTAGTTGATGACGATTATTGTGATCTTGGAAATTGTTTGAAATGTGAATTGATACATTGTACGGTTACTGGAAATATTTTGAAGTAAAACTATTAAATGTGCGTAAACTAATAGATGTTGTTGTGCAACTTCAATGGGCTTTGATTATTAACTCTTGCAAAATTTAAATTTCGATAAAATATTAAATTGGATTTCTTATAGGACTCAGCCATATTCTAATTGACATAGGGGATAATTTTTGTACAGTGCTGTACCAGTTACATGCTAATGTTATTGTGCGTGCTAGTTTAAAAAATGGATACATGTCCATCAATCCGTTTTTTTTGTTACTTGGTATGTTAATTTTACAAAATGTTATCAACAAAATTGATTAAACTCTGAGCCAAAATTTTGATGTGAGATGCTTCTTTAACAATGCCATTGAGTGTTTTAGTGAACAATTGAATCTTTGTAACTATTCCCTGCAAATAATGCGACTAATTCATGCACGCGTCTAAAAAGTAGTCCATAACAGACCAGGGGTAGTTCAAAACTAATCCAAAATAGTCCATAGAGTACTTTTGCGCTTTTCTCTGAGTGTACATATTTTTAATACTGTTAATCTTACTTAGCACTTTAAGCTTAATATGATAAATAATAATTTATAGATTATTTTAATGTGAATTTAATATGAACAGCTACGAAATTATAACAGTTTTAACGATATATATATACAGAAAAAAAACAAGAAATTAAACAGCGTATTTGTGTATTGTATAAAACATATAAATAAGTAATTCAATTTGCAGGTACTTTTCAATGAAAAAAGGAAAGATAAATAATAAATTCTATTTAAAAAGAAAACTTAAATTATGCTCCAATTCACAGTTATACAATGTAATGAAAAAAAGTTAAAATTAATTTTTGTTTTTGATTTGGGATCAAACAACCCGGAAGTGCTTTTTTAAGAACTTGGAGTGCTGCTCGAAATTCCTTTTTACTTTTGGGGGAGTAGTCACATATTGCATCTGAAATAAAGACAGTCATTAAAACTAAATAACCCTTTAAAGTCAGAATACTCGGCAATAACAATTTTATATATTCTTTTAAAATCTATTAAGCATTTTTTCCTACAAGTTCCATACGTATGGTACATTATGCATATCTCTCGGGAAAAATGCGTTCGAAATTTTTTAATGGGTTGCCATCGATTAAATACTTTACAGCAGATATCTAAAAATGTTAAATCATGAAATATTAATCATGAATCATTAAAATTGAAGCATTTCAACATATATACAATATAATAGGCCAAAAATTACTTACATATTTTCCTTCATTCGAATCGCATATTTCACTCTCTACTTTTTGAAGATCTTCTTCGGATTTGAGGGGAAATTTGCTTATCAGGGTAGTTACATTTTTTGGGAACTATTGAGGGTTTGCAGCTGTATTTTGTGGTCTGCTAACATTTCCACTATTATTTTGTTTTGTTGTTCTGTTGTCACTATTAAATAAAGATCTATATAATAAAAATTAATGATGACGAAAAAACATTATGCTTTACTTTGTAATTTTGAGAGCTGTTGCTATATATTTTTTGTTCAGCCATTTTACTAGCCATTACTTGATTTTGAGTGTTGATCATTTCTATAAACTAAACAATTTTGTTAATAAAGAAGAAACACCATATTTAACAAAAACTACCTTTGAGTTCTATGCAAAAAGAGCATTTGTTTGGCACAGTCTGAAAAACATAGTAATATGGCTTTAGAAAATTTAAAAATATATATTATAAATTTACTTACAATTATAAAGTCTGTTGCAAGCATTTAGATGTTTTAGATTTCTGCCTTCCATTACAATTGTTGTATAATTGTGTAGACAATAACAGTTAGAATTGTGTAGATAATAAGTGTTGGCTATATTAAGAAAATTAGATTTTTTTTAGCTTTTTACAACTTTAAATGCAACTATGAAGAATTGGCATTAAAAGAACTTTATTTTTCAAAGGGCAATGATATTATTTTGTAGATAATGTTTTCAATATTAGATATTTCCTCTCTATCTTCTAATATCTTATCAGCAATAAATATACCTAATGCCGATAATGAGTCCAATGGCTCTTCAAAAATAAAACATAAATATTTTTGAAATGTCGCGCTATAAAAAATGTCATTATTTTCTCCTCTTTTGAACCCTGTAATTTTCAAAGGGGTAGACGGCGTTACAAGACAAATGTTGTCTGGTGTTTTAATACTCAACCAGTATTTATCACCTAAGTAACCATAAATAAGTCAATTTTTTCTTTTAACCCCATGTTTTTGGCTCTTCTTTTAAATTTCGACATTTCGTCTGTGTAATTGATTCAGGATATCAGTTGGTTTGCGAACATCTTTTTTTATCATTTGCAAGTGGTTCTCAAAACCATATGCTGAAAAGCTGTACAACAAACCGTGATGTTTGACGCATTCATATACATGAATCAAACTGTGCACATTATAGAAACGTTTTGAGGACCAAAAATGACACTGGAATTTTTAACAAAGAGTTTCAAAAAATCTTCCGCGTTATTTGCAATTTTTTTTGAACATGACAAAAGCCTTATTGCACAATGAAAGACTAAAAACGTGTAATAAAAGTCATCACCAATATGGTTTTTTAAGACTAAAACACCAGTGTACAATAAGTATTGATGAAATTTTGTAGCTTTCTAGTTTGCAAGTTCATCCAAACCACGAGGCATTCTTGTGAAGTCTTTAGTAATACATTTTTTTAATGAAACTAGTAACTATATATATTTCCGTTATTCGAAATTGAAATTTTTTCATTTACTTTATTTTTTACTGCTTTCATCAACATTTATATAGTTACCCCTAAATCAATAAAGTGCATTGGGTCTAAAGCCACTTGACTGATCATATTTAAATTTATTTTCTCCAATGGTGTTTTGAAAATGTTGTTGTTGTTGTAAATGTTGGTTGATGACGATTTTTGTATTTCCTTTTAGCAAAGTCATCATCGTCTATAATTGTACATCTTTTTTTGGCCACTTCGGTACATTTTGAACAATCATTTGCAGATGAATGGCGAGCTATCCCACAAACGAATGATTTTGCGGAATCATCACAAATCACAGCTTTTATTTTAAAAATAATTTTTTTGCCACCAATAAACAAGTGATTTTCCTGTAAGTCGCAAATTTTTTCAACGAGTTTTTCTAGAAACTGACTTATATCATGAGGTTTCTGTTTGCCTTTACCAACAGGAAACACCTTTATTTTCCTAATATTAAAAACTTTAATTAATATTGGCAAAAGTTGCAGATCTGAACTTTTAAAGATAGGTAAACCATTAATATTAATGTCGAAAATTATTTCTTCATATTTTTGTAAAACTTATGCAGCCTTCATTAATTTTTTTTTATGCCGAAATGTTGATATTCGCTAGGAGGGACAGAAATTATATCTGCCCTCGAACTAACGTTTTGCACCAGTGTCGTTGGAGAAAGAGGCACATCCACACCATAACTTTTTAAAATTATTAGCAGTTTTCTCATGTTTTGGTAGGATGTTCGGCTATTTAACTGTCATTGCCATAAAGAACTTATAAATTGGTTTCTTTTGTCAAATTTCTCATTTGCATTGTAATCATCATTTTCTGTTTCTTCTATTTCAACCATTGCAGAATCTGTTTTTTCATTTTTGTCTACTTCAAAATTTTCTTTTTCTACGAACTATATTACATAAAAATATTTATATATTTTTATAAGTTATTATTTTTTACGTTTTAATCTGTTTCTTGTGTTTACACACTCTTTTCTTTGCCTTTTAACACCACGCAAAACGATTAAACTACCGCACAATGCTTCCAGAAACTAACTAAAAAACAGTATCAAATTTGTGCCCAAAAAAAAAAACAAAACAAAACAAAAAACTCGTGCCTTCAAAAAAACTAACGCTTGCGCAAAACAACAACTTTATGAGCAATCGATAAAAAACGAACGCTTGCCGTTATTTTTCTTAACCAAAAAATTCTTGATTGACAATGACATGGTCCGTGACTGCATTACATAGGACAATGTTGTAACTAGTCCACAGCTGCTAAAATCGATCAAGCAGTATATACTTATTTTCAGGGGTAATGCATGCACTTAGAAAATATAGACACTGGAAAATTATTTTTTTATATAGATGGCTCTCAGTCAACATGCTGGTTTACGCGGAAAAAACACATTTCGAAAACACATTGCATCGTATATCAAGAATTTTACTTGATTATTCTCGCATTTTTTGATGTCATCACATAATGTTTGCTTTTCATATTTTCTGGATCAATTTTCAACAGACAAATATCCTAAAGTTTATGCTATTTTTAACATTAGAGAATTGAGAGAATTCAATATCCTCACTCATATAATAATTTGGAATTTTTTTCAATAAATCGAGTGTTTGTTGTAAACATGTTTTAAATTGAGTTGTACGGGTTCGGTAAAGTAGGGGTATGACTATGGATTTATGAAACAAAATTTTCATTTTGATCTTGATCTGGAGTTTATACGGTATAAGGAAGGAAGTGTGGGCTCACTGTGATGACAACATATTAGCATGTTCCAATCGCCATGGATAAAACAGATTTTCGGTATATTTTCCTGAAGCTATGGATAATCTGTACCGTTTCCAATCGTCCCGCTAATTTCTCATTTTATCTTAACAATGACAAAGAAAAACAATTAAAAAAACCGTAAGTTAGGCCGGGCCGAATATTGAATATCCTCCACAAATTGGAACGAATTTGGCAATTTTTAAAAATAAAATACGTTAAAAAAATATGTTTAAATCTTAAAAATACCGAATGTAGCCGTTATATTATGGTCTATACGACGACGTGGACCTGCTTAGGAAACTTTTGCCATAAACCATTACAGCATTCCAATGCGAAACTTAAAAATAACTTCGGTGAATAATGTAGGTAAAATCATCAAAATACCGAATACCATATATGGGGGCGATACCAAATCGTTGACCTGCACAGACAATCTTCTGTCTTAGGCTGTAGCAACCACTACGAACTTCAAATACCAAAATTTGAAACAATTCCGGTGAATAATGTCGCTAAAATCATCAAAACACCGAATACCGGGAGGTGCCGTTATATGGGGCTATACGATATCGTGGACCTGCACAGACAATTTTCTGTCTTAGGCTTTAGTGTCCATTACGAACTTCAAATAACAAATTTAAAATAATTCCGGTGAATAATGTAGCTAAAATCATCAATATACCAAATATCGGGAGGTACCGTTATATGGAGCTATACGAAGACGTGGATCTGCACAGACAATTTGCCGTCATAGATCGTAGTATTCCTTACAAATTTTAAATACCAAATTTGAAACAATTCCATTGAATAATGTCGCTAAAATCATCAAAACACCGAATATCGGGAGGTGCCGTTATGTGGGGCTATACGAAGACGTGGACCTGCACATACAATATTCTGTCATAGGCTGTAATATACATTACGAACTTCAAATACCAAATTTGAAGCAATGAATAATATCGCTAAAATCATCAAAATACATTTGAGCAAAATTTTATCAACCTACTTTATTTCGTTAGGAAGCTGGAGTGATAGAATTTATGCTGGTCAAGAATATATATGCTTTGTGGGGTCTTAAATGTATATTTAGAGGTGTTCCAAACTGAATAACAAACCTTATATACCCTCCATACTATGGTGGAGGGTATAATTACTGATATAGTAACCAAGAAGAACAGAAAATTAACAATAACAATCGTGAAACAAATAAATGATTCAATGGTAAGGTAATAGACAAATCAAGATAAACAAGTTTAAAAGCTGTAAGTTCGGCTGGGCCGATCTTTGAATACCCTTCACCATTTGAAACGATTTTGGCAATTTTCAAAAAAATAAAATCCGTTAAAAAATTTTGTTTACAGCTTAAAAGTACCGAATGTAGCCGTCATATTAGGGACTATATGACGACGTGTACCTGCCTAGGCAATTTTTGTCATAAACCATTACAATACTCAAATGCGAAACTTGAATAAAAAAATTCGGTAAATAATGTACCTAAAATCATCAAAATACCGAATATCGGAAGGTACTGTTATATGGGGGATATACGAAGACGTGGACCTGCACAGACAATTTTCTGTCATAGGTTGAAGTACACATTACGAATTTCAAATACCAACTTTGAAACATTTCTGGTGAATAATGTCGCTTATTCACCAAAATACCGAAAAAAATTGTGGTTTCATTATAAGAGGCTATACCAAAATGTGGACCTACATGACCCATTTTCAATACCAAAAGTCCTGCAGACATAATACACATTTGAGTAAAATTTTATCAACTTTGTTCATTTCGTTCGGAAGCTAGACTGATTTCCACAGAGCGACGGAAATCGCAGATATTATTTCTGGCAGTACTTTCGGATGTGAAAAATAACATAAAATCCTTTACTCAATTGAATTAGCCGAGGTTAGAAAAACCAGTAGGAACGCAGACATTTTGATCAGTTACGTCTGCCTTTCAACTGTGAACATCAAAAGTAATGCGCAAAGTATTTTGTATTTTGATGTGTATAATGCGGGCTACATAAACCTATAAATTTGCCAACGATCACACTGAACTTAGGTTAGGTTGAAAAGGGGGGCGAAGCAATTCGCCGCATACCCTGTTGGGCATATACTCAAGCCGGTATAGGCCTTTTGTGCGCTCTAGACTAAGGCTTTTGTGAAGAAGGCGGGCAGTTTACAGTCTGTTATATTTGAATTTAAGTTGCCTTTATGAAATTTCTTAACTGTCTTATATCATTTACCATGGTCTGATTAAGGTCTGGTGTGGAGTCGTGAATTGGGATCTGAAATTAGCACACGCTGGGCATTGGCAGAGAAAATGTTCCAATGTTTCGCCTTTCCCACATCCTATCTTGTACAGATGAGCTTGTAGGCCCAGGTGCCCCGTGAGGTTGCCTGTTACCTCACTAATAACAGGTTTTTCGTTTTTATCTCATCTTGATCGACCCATAAGATTTTGTGGTTTTCCCTACACCCTCATTGTTTCATAGGGATATATGGGCGTTTTTTGCCCATGTCTTTAACGCTAGACGTGATGCATTAAGCGGCACTGGATTGTCTCCGCTTATTGTTGCTAATTCCCTGCCTGTTTTGGCGAGAGAGTTTGCTATCTCGTTACCCCTAACTCCCGTATGACCTGGTACCCATATAATGCGTACTACGCCGTGTTGAGAGTAGTTGTTGATTGAATTTATACATACCAAAACGGTTTTTGAAGTTACTGTTTTGGATGTTATAGCCATTATAGCTGACTTGCTGTCCGTTAGGACGTTTACGGTAGCCGGTCTTGTGTTGGCATTAAGCCAGTTGAGGCACTCTGCAATCGCCCGGACCTCCGCTTGTAGGATCGTATTGTGATCGGACACGCGGAAAGAGATTTTGGTGTTCGTATCCTCGATAAAAAGTCCCAGTCCCGCTCTCTCCCTAGGCATTGAGCCGTCTGTTTAACAACAGTTTCCAGTCGGCATTTGTGGTAGGAATTCGTCGATCCACGAGTCTCTGGTAGGGATTAATGTTTCACATGAGGCAGCTACAAAAGTTTCAGATATCCGGTCCGATACAAAATTTTCTATAGATTCTCCCGTTGTTACCTGTAAAATTGTTTGATGGTATGTAGCGTGGTCTTTGCTTATCCACTCGTTCGTCGCCCTAAGCGGCTTCATACCGTATCTGAATATATATTGGGTTCACAAATATAATTGTCTCTAATGCCCTAGTTGGTGTTGTCCTCATTGCGCCCCAAATATTTAAACAGCACATTCGTTGGACTTTCTGTAGTATTTTGATATTAAATTTTTTATGTAGTTTTTATGTTTATGCTGTCCACCAGACTAACGATGCGTATGTTATAACAGGTCTTATTACGCTTTTGAATAGCCAGTGTGTCATCTTTGGATTGAAACCCCATTTAGAGCCTATAGCCCTTTTACATGTTGCCCAACATCTATGAGCTTTGTTTGCTCCTTCTTGGATGTGGTCCCTCCAATTAAGTTTCCTATCTAGAATCACACCCAGATATTTAACCTTATTGGAAATATTGATCGTCTTGTTCAGGAAGACCGGTTCAACGATATTGCCCAGTTTTCTTTTCCTAGTGAACATAGACATATCTCAGTTTTTTCCGGGTTAACGTTAAGACCTCCCGGTCTGGCCCAAGTGTATGCAAGTTTCGGAGCCGACTCGGCCCTTCTGCACAGCAAGTTAGGGTTCTTTCCCCTCAGAAGTATTATAACGTCGTCTGCATAACAGACTGGTTCAAAGCTTTCATTGGTTAATGTCCTTAGAAGACTGTTAATGGTAGTAAACCACAGGAGGGGTGATAATATCCCTCCCTGTGGAGTTCCTTGACCAACTTTGTTCCTTATTTTAACGTTATATAGCCCACAGCTTATCCCTCTATTCATTAGCATGTGGTTTATCCAGTGTCTTAGGCCCCGGTCGACCTTATCTAAGGATTGCACGGGTGTATCTGTGCCGACATTGTTGAACGCACTTTCGATGTCAATGCATACTGCTAGTGTATACATCTTCTTACCGAAGGTGCTCTCGATGTGGTGTACAACCTCATGTAATGCGGTTTCCAATGAACGTCCTTTAACGTATACATGCTCCTTTTATTTGAGAATATCGTGTGCAATTCTGCTGTTGGTGTCGATTGTACGTTCCATGGTTTTGAGTGAGAATGATGTTAGACTTATCGGTCGATAAGACTTGGGTATTGTGTAGTTTGGCTTCCCAGGTTTGGGTATAAAAACTAACCTGGATTCCTGCCAGGCTTAAGGGGTATACGCAAACTTTAGGCACGAGTTGAAAATTCCGGCTAAATTGGACGAGATAATGTCCACTTCCTTTTGGAGCAGAGCCGGGAAGACCATATCTGGTCCTGCTGCCTTAAACGGTTTGAAACTTCTGACGGCTTCCTTTACCATAGATTCATCAATTTTAGGTGCATCCTCAGTCGCAACCATATCATCCACCATTGTCTCGGCTTGTGTATGGGTTTTTGAAAGAAACTTTTTTATTTTTGAGACATCATTCACGCTATCAACCTATTCGAAGAAAATCTTCCAGGTTCTTCGTTTAACTGTTCTTACTATTTTGTTGTGTTCTTTAAGTTTGTTATGGTAGCTGTCCCAGAATACTGCTGGTTTCTCTTTTTCTTTGTTACGAATTTCCCCTGTCATCCAGCGTTTTTCGTAGGCAGATTTCCTCTCCCGATGTGAACAATCTCTGTTGTAAAGCCTTCTGACTTCTTTTTCTTTGTTACGAATTTCCCCTGCCATCCAGGGTTTTTCGTAGGCAGATTTCCTCTCTCGAAGTGGACAGCATTCCTCGAAAGACTTTACAAGGGTCTCCGTTAACCTATTGACATCTCTGTCTACGTCGTCTGTGCTTAGACATTCAATTTCCTGCCCTAGCTTCTCTTTTACTAGTCTCCTATACTTCATCCAGTCAGTCTGGGATTTGTTCCGGAAACGTATTGGGTTCGGCGGGAGCCGTGTTAGTTCAAGCCTTATATACATATGATCCGAGAAAAGGTGTTCTTTCGAAACCCTCCAATTCTGAATCTCGTTTATAAGATTTCCTGAACAAAAGGTAATGTCTAAAACCTCCGCTCTAATTTTGTTTACAAAGAATTATTAGGTCGTTAGTATTTAGAAAATCTGGTAGGGACTGGACACTTTTATTAATGTTAGTACTACCCCACGCAATGTGGTGAGAGTTAGCATCGCCACATACAAGTACTTCGTTACCAGTTTGTTATGTTTTGCTCACAAGCCGCTGCAGTTCCGATGAAGGTGGTAATGTCGGCGCGTCGAACGGTAGGTATACTGACGCTAGGTATATGTTTCCATTCCCCTGCCTAAGCACTGTTGCGTCCGATATTGACAACTCTGGTGAGAAAAGTAAACATAAGTTTTTGTGACATTTATACAAGTTCTCGGTCAAGACCCTGTTTTGGCATAGAATAGTTAGTAGTTATTATGGTTTTGTCCAGAGACTTTGTTCTGAACTGTCCAAGGTTCCTGAATAAAACCGTGAATCTTACCTGAATTTATTAGTTTCATCAGAGTCAAGGTTGCCGTCCCGCTCCGATGAAGGTGGATTTGGAAGATCTCGATCATTGGTCCTCCAGTATACGGGCTTGTTGAGAGACGGTAATTTTGTCACCGACACCCTCCTTTTGTGTTGCTTGAGGGGTCATCTTTCTCCTCCTTGCTGCTACACTTCGTATCTTCGTCTCCTTATTATTTTTGAACCTGACAGCGTTCGAGACATAAAATGTCATGCCCTTAGTTTTTGTCAGACTGGCCATGGAGAGATCGTCAACTCCAATCACATCCTCCTTCTCCTCCCTGTGAAAAAACCCTTTGGAACATCCTGCGCCTTATCATTTTTGCTGTTTTGTTGTCTTTTGAGCTTTCGCCGTTGGGCCCAGACAGCTTCGCTGTCGCTCACTTCTTCTATCGTGTTGTGCGCCTCTTCCTTAGTAGGGATTCGCAGGACGATAGTTTTGTTGCTGCTGCTGTCGGACTCGGAACCTGAGGCGCTACCTGTCGTTGAAGGCTGGGCCGAGCGTATGCTTCCCCTGAGTTCCTCAGACCCTTTGTCTGGTTTGTTGCCCGGAGGCTGCGTGCTTGTAGCAATACCTTCGACCGCAGATGCCAAGGCACTCACATCTGCGGGAGAAATTTGCACACGATCGTTGGATGACGACAGGGTGTGACTCGTGGTTGGATCACAAACACCCGTCGGTACTGGGTTATTTGGCCCTGCACCGTAACTTTTTCTTTCTTTATTCCTTCTTCCATGTTGGTTTTTTTGTTTTTGGGGAACACCCCCGTAGTCAGTTTTTTGTCCGCGGGGAGTAAAAACTCCCTGGGACGGGTGATCACACTATTCCGCTCCACCCAGTTCGTAGCTAGACGCCATAGTTCGAGCAAAATAGTGTGATCATCCATCCCCCCTATCCGCCGTGCGGACGCGTCTTGTAGGTGAACTGACAAACACCCTCAGGTGAACTTAGTTGAAATGTGAATTGATACATTGTACGGTTACTGGAAATATTTTGAAGTAAAACTATTAAATGTGCGTAAACTAATAGATGTTGTTGTGCAACTTCAATGGGCTTTGATTATTGACTCTTGCAAAATTTAAATTTCGATAAAATATTAAATTGGATTTCTTATAGGACTCAGCCATATTCTAAGTAACATAGGGGATAATTTTTGTACAGTGCTGTACCAGTTACATGCTAATGTTATTGTGCGTGCTAGTTTAAAAAATGGATACATGTCCATCAATCCGTTTTTTTTGTTACTTGGTATGTTAATTTTACAAAATGTTATCAACAAAATTGATTAAACTCTGAGCCAAAATTTTGATGTGAGATGCTTCTTTAACAATGCCATTGAGTGTTTTAGTGAACAATTGAATCTTTGTAACTATTCCCTGCAAATAATGCGACTAATTCATGCACGCGTCTAAAAAGTAGTCCATAACAGACCAGAGTTAGTTCAAAACTAATCCAAAATAGTCCATAGAGTACTTTTGCGCTTTTCTCTGAGTGTACATATTTGTAATACTGTTAATCTTACTTAGCACTTTAAGCTTAATATGATAAATAATAATTTATAGATTATTTTAATATGAATTTAATATGAACAGCTACGAAAGTATAACAGTTTTAACGATATATACACTCAGAGAAAAACAAGAAATTAAACAACGGATTTGTGTATTGTATAAAACATATAAATAAATAATTCATTTTGCAGGTACTTTTCAATGAAAAAAGGAAAGATAAATAATAAATTCTATTTAAAAAGAAAACTTAAATTATGCTCCAATTCACAGTTATACAATCTATAACAATGTTACATTTTTTGGGAACTATTGAGGGTTTGCAGCTGTATTTTGTGGTCTGCTAACATTTCCACTACTATTTTGTTTTGTTGTTCTGTTGTCACTATTAAATAAAGATCTATATAATAAAAATTAATGATGACGAAAAAACATTATGCTTTACTTTGTAATTTTGAGAGCTGTTGCTATATATTTTTTGTTCAGCCATTTTACTAGCAATTACTTGATTTTGAGTGTTGATCATTTCTATAAACTAGACAATTTTGTTAATAAAGAAGAAACACCATATTTAACAAAAACTACCTTTGAGTTCTATGCAAAAAGAGCATTTGTTTGGCACAGTCTGAAAAACATAGTAATATGGCTTTAGAAAATTTAAAAATATATATTATAAATTTACTTACAATTATAAAGTCTGTCGCAAGCATTTAGATGTTTTAGATTTCTGCCTTCCATTACAATTGTTGTATAATTGTGTAGACAGTTATAATTGTGTAGATAATAAGTGTTGGCTATATTAAGAAAATTAGATTTTTTTAGCTTTTTACAACTTTAAATGCAACTATGAAGAATTGGCATTAAAAGAACTTTATTTTCAAAGGGCAATGATATTATTTTGTAGATAATGTTTTCAATATTAGATATTTCCTCTCTATCTTCTAATATCTTATCAGCAATAAATACACCTAATGCCGATAATGAGTCCAATGGCTCTTCAAAAATAAAAGATAAATATTTTTGAAATGTCGCACTATAAAAAATGTCATTATTTTCTCCTCTTTTGAAGCCTGTAATTTTTAAAGGGGTAGACGGCGTTACAAGACAAATGTTGTCTGGTGTTTTAATACTCAACCAGTATTCATCACCTAAGTAACCATAAATAAGTCAATTTTTTCTTTTAACCCCATGTTTTTGGCTCTTCTTTTAAATTTCGATATTTCGTCTGTGTAATTGATTCATGATATCAGTTGGTTTGCGAACATCTTTTTTTTATCATTTGCAAGTGGTTCTCAAAACCATATGCTGAAAAGCTGTACAACAAACCGTGATGTTTGACGCATTCATATACATGAAGCAAACTGTGCACATTATAGAAACGTTTTGAGGAAAAAAAAGCCTTATTGCACAATGAAAGACTAAAAACGTGTAATAAAAATCATCACCAATATGGTTTTTTAAGACTAAAACACCAGTGTACAATAAGTATTGATGAAATTTTGTAGCTTTCTAGTTTGCAAGTTCATCCAAACCACGAGGCATTCTTGTGAAGTCTTTAGTAATACATTTTTTTAATGAAACTAGTAACTATATATATTTCCGTTATTCGAAATTGAAATTTTTTCATTTACTTTATTTTTTACTACTTTCATCAACATTTATATAGTTACCCCTAAATCAATAAAGTGCATTGGGTCTAAAGCCACTTGACTGATCATATTTAAATTTATTTTCTCCAATGGTGTTTTGAAAATGTTGTTGTTGTTGTAAATGTTGGTTGATGACGATTTTTGTATTTCCTTTTAGCAAAGTCATCATCGTCTATAATTGTACATCTTTTTTTGGCCACTTCGGTACATTTTGAACAATCATTTGCAGATGAATGGCGAGCTATCCCACAAACGAATGATTTTGCGGAATCATCACAAATCACAGCTTTTATTTTAAAAATAATTTTTTTGCCACCAATAAACAAGTGATTTTCCTGTAAGTCGCAAATTTTTTCAACGAGTTTTTCTAGAAACTGACTTATATCATGAGGTTTCTGTTTGCCTTTAAAAATACCAACAGGAAACACCTTTATTTTCCTAATATTAAAAACTTTAATTAATATTGGCAAAAGTTGCAGATCTGAACTTTTAAAGATAGGTAAACCATTAATATTAATGTCGAAAATTATTTCTTCATATTTTTGTAAAACTTATGCAGCCTTCATTAATTTTTTTTCATGCCGAAATGTTGATATTCGCTAGGAGGGACAGAAATTATATCTGCCCTCGAACTAACTTTTTGCACCAGTGTCGTTGGAGAAAGAGGCACATCCACACCATAACTTTTTAAAATTATTAGCAGTTTTCTCATGTTTTGGTAGGATGTTCGGCTATTTAACTGTCATTGCCATAAAGAACTTATAAATTGGTTTCTTTTGTCAAATTTCTCATTTGCATTGTAATCATCATTTTCTCTTTCTTCTATTTCAACCATTGCAGAATCTGTTTTTTCATTTTTGTCTACTTCAAAATTTTCTTTTTCTACGAACTATATTACATAAAAATATTTATATATTTTTATAAGTTATTATTTTTTACGTTTTAATTTGTTTCTTGTGTTTACACACTCTTTTCTTTGCCTTTTAACACCACGCAAAACGATTAAACTACCGCACAATGCTTCCAGAAACTAACTAAAAATCAGTATCAAATTTGTGCCCAAAAAAAAAAAAAACAAAACAAAACAAAAAACTCGTGCCTTCAAAAAAACTAACGCTTGCGCAAAACAACAACTTTATGAGCAATCGATAAAAAACGAACGCTTGCCGTTATTTTTCTTAACCAAAAAATTCTTGATTGACAATGACATGGTCCGTGACTGCATTACATAGGACAATGTTGTAACTAGTCCACAGCTGCTAAAATCGATCAAGCAGTATATACTTATTTTCAGGGGTAATGCATGCACTTAGAAAATATAGACACTGGAAAATTATTTTTTTATATAGGTGGCTCTCAGTCAACATGCTGGTTTACGCGGAAAAAACACATTTCGAAAACACATTGCATCGTATATCAAGAATTTTACTTGATTATTCTCGCATTTTTTGATGTCATCACATAATGTTTGCTTTTCATATTTTCTGGATCAATTTTCAACAGACAAATATCCTAAAGTTTATGCTATTTTTAACATTAGAGAATTGAGAGAATTCAATATCCTCACTCATATAATAGTTTGGAATTTTTTTCAATAAATCGAGTGTTTGTTGTAAACATGTTTTAAATTGAGTTGTACGGGTTCGGTAAAGTAGGGGTATGACTATGGATTTATG
Organism: Musca domestica; assembly: GCF_030504385.1. NCBI lineage: Eukaryota > Metazoa > Arthropoda > Insecta > Diptera > Muscidae > Musca > Musca domestica. The sequence goes on along the minus strand of NW_026712328.1, from coordinate 10,122,101 downwards.
AAACAAAATTTTCATTTTGATCTTGATCTGGAGTTTATACGGTATAAGGAAGGAAGTGTGGGCTCACTGTGATGACAACATATTAGCATGTTCCAATCGCCATGGATAAAACAGATTTTCGGTATATTTTCCTGAAGCTATGGATAATCTGTACCGTTTCCAATCGTCCCGCTAATTTCTCATTTTATCTTAACAATGACAAAGAAAAACAATTAAAAAAGCCGTAAGTTCGGCCGGGCCGAATATTGAATATCCTCCACAAATTGGAACGAATTTGGCAATTTTTAAAAATAAAATACGTTAAAAAAATATGTTTAAATCTTAAAAATACCGAATGTAGCCGTTATATTATGGTCTATACGACGACGTGGACCTGCTTAGGAAACTTTTGCCATAAACCATTACAGCATTCCAATGCGAAACTTAAAAATAACTTCGGTGAATAATGTAGGTAAAATCATCAAAATACCGAATACCATATATGGGGGCGATACCAAATCGTTGACCTGCACAGACAATCTTCTGTCTTAGGCTGTAGCAACCACTACGAACTTCAAATACCAAAATTTGAAACAATTCCGGTGAATAATGTCGCTAAAATCATCAAAACACCGAATACCGGGAGGCGCCGTTATATGGGGCTATACGATATCGTGGACCTACACAGACAATTTTCTGTCTTAGGCTGTAGTGTCCATTATGAACTTCAAATAACAAATTTAAAATAATTCCGATGAATAATGTAGCTAAAATCATCAATATACCAAATATCGGGAGGTACCGTTATATGGAGCTATACGAAGACGTGGGTCTGCACAGACAATTTGCCGTCATAGATCGTAGTACTCCTTACAAACTTTAAATACCAAATTTGAAACAATTCCGTTGAATAATGTCGCTAAAATTATCAAAACACCGAATATAGGGAGGTGCCGTTATGTGGGGCTATACGAAGACGTGGACCTGCACATACAATATTCTGTCATAGGCTGTAATATACATTACGAACTTCAAATACCAAATTTGAAACAATGAATAATATCGCTAAAATCATCAAAATACATTTGAGCAAAATTTTTTCAACCTACTTTATTTCGTTAGGAAGCTGGAGTGATAGAATTTATGCTGGTCAAGAATATATATGCTTTGTGGGGTCTTAAATGTATATTTAGAGGTGTTCCAAACTGAATAACAAACCTTATATACCCTCCATACTATGGTGGAGGGTATAATTACTGATATAGTAACCAAGAAGAACAGAAAATTAACAATAACAATCGTGAAACAAATAAATGATTCAATGGTAAGGTAATAGACAAATCAAGATAAACAAGTTTAAAAGCTGTAAGTTCGGCTGGGCCGATCTTTGAATACCCTTCACCATTTGGAACGATTTTGGCAATTTTCAAAAAAATAAAATCCGTTAAAAATTTTGTTTACAGCTTAAAAGTACCGAATGTAGCCGTCATATTAGGGACTATATGACGACGTGTACCTGCCTAGGCAATTTTTGTCATAAACCATTACAATACTCAAATGCGAAACTTGAATAAAAAAAATTCGGTAAATAATGTACCTAAAATCATCAAAATACCGAATATCGGAAGGTACTGTTATATGGGGGATATACGAAGACGTGGACCTGCACAGACAATTTTCTGTCATAGGTTGAAGTACACATTACGAATTTCAAATCAACATTTCACATTCAAACATTTTTGGTGAATAATGTCGCTTATTCACCAAAATACTGAAAAAAATTGTGGTTTCATTATAAGAGGCTATACCAAAATGTGGACCTACATGACCCATTTTTAATACCAAAAGTCCTGCAGACATAATACACATTTGAGTAAAATTTTATCAACTTTGTTCATTTCGTTCGGAAGCTAGAGTGATTTCCACAGATGGACAGAGGGACGGAAATCGCAGATATTATTTCTGGCAGTACTTTCGGATGTGAAAAATAACATAAACTCCTTTACTCAATTGAATTAGCCGAGGTTAGAAAAACCAGTAGGAACGCAGACATTTTGATCAGTTACGTCTGCCTTTCAACTGTGAACATCAAAAGTAATGCGCAAAGTATTTTGTATTTTGATGTGTATAATGCGGGCTACATAAACCTATAAATTTGCCAACGATCACACTGAACTTAGGTTAGGTTGAAAAGGGGGGCGAAGCAATTCGCCGCATACCCTGTTGGGCATATACTCAAGCCGGTATAGGCCTTTTGTGCGCTCTAGACTAAGGCTTTTGTGAAGAAGGCGGGCAGTTTACAGTCTGTTATATTTGAATTTAAGTTGCCTTTATGAAATTTCTTAACTGTCTTATATCATTTACCATGGTCTGATTAAGGTCTGGTGTGGAGTCGTGAATTGGGATCTGAAATTAGCACACGCTGGGCATTGGCAGAGAAAATGTTCCAATGTTTCGCCTTTCCCACATCCTATCTTGTACAGATGAGCTTGTAGGCCCAGGTGCCCCGTGAGGTTGCCTGTTACCTCACTAATAACAGGTTTTTCGTTTTTATCTCATCTTGATCGACCCATAAGATTTTGTGGTTTTCCCTACACCCTCATTGTTTCATAGGGATATATGGGCGTTTTTTGCCCATGTCTTTAACGCTAGACGTGATGCATTAAGCGGCACTGGATTGTCTCCGCTTATTGTTGCTAATTCCCTGCCTGTTTTGGCGAGAGAGTTTGCTATCTCGTTACCCCTAACTCCCGTATGACCTGGTACCCATATAATGCGTACTACGCCGTGTTGAGAGTAGTTGTTGATTGAATTTATACATACCAAAACGGTTTTTGAAGTTACTGTTTTGGATGTTATAGCCATTATAGCTGACTTGCTGTCCGTTAGGACGTTTACGGTAGCCGGTCTTGTGTTGGCATTAAGCCAGTTGAGGCACTCTGCAATCGCCCGGACCTCCGCTTGTAGGATCGTATTGTGATCGGACACGCGGAAAGAGATTTTGGTGTTCGTATCCTCGATAAAAAGTCCCAGTCCCGCTCTCTCCCTAGGCATTGAGCCGTCTGTTTAACAACAGTTTCCAGTCGGCATTTGTGGTAGGAATTCGTCGATCCACGAGTCTCTGGTAGGGATTAATGTTTCACATGAGGCAGCTACAAAAGTTTCAGATATCCGGTCCGATACAAAATTTTCTATAGATTCTCCCGTTGTTACCTGTAAAATTGTTTGATGGTATGTAGCGTGGTCTTTGCTTATCCACTCGTTCGTCGCCCTAAGCGGCTTCATACCGTATCTGAATATATATTGGGTTCACAAATATAATTGTCTCTAATGCCCTAGTTGGTGTTGTCCTCATTGCGCCCCAAATATTTAAACAGCACATTCGTTGGACTTTCTGTAGTATTTTGATATTAAATTTTTTATGTAGTTTTTATGTTTATGCTGTCCACCAGACTAACGATGCGTATGTTATAACAGGTCTTATTACGCTTTTGAATAGCCAGTGTGTCATCTTTGGATTGAAACCCCATTTAGAGCCTATAGCCCTTTTACATGTTGCCCAACATCTATGAGCTTTGTTTGCTCCTTCTTGGATGTGGTCCCTCCAATTAAGTTTCCTATCTAGAATCACACCCAGATATTTAACCTTATTGGAAATATTGATCGTCTTGTTCAACGATATGGCCCAGTTTTCTTTTCCTAGTGAACATAGACATATCTCAGTTTTTTCCGGGTTAACGTTAAGACCTCCCGGTCTGGCCCAAGTGTATGCAAGTTTCAGAGCCCACTCGGCCCTTCTGCACAGCAAGTTAGGGTTCTTTCCCCTCAGAAGTATTATAACGTCGTCTGCATAACAGACTGGTTCAAAGCTTTCTTTGGTTAATGTCCTTAGAAGACTGTTAATGGTAGTAAACCACAGGAGGGGTGATAATATCCCTCCCTGTGGAGTTCCTTGACCAACTTTGTGCCTTATTTTAACTTTATATAGCCCACAGCTTATCCCTCTATTCATTAGCATGTGGTTTACCCAGTGTCTTAGGCCCCGGTCGACCTTATCTAAGGATTGGACGGGTGTATCTGTGCTGACATTGTTGAACGCACTTTCGATGTCAATGCATACTGCTAGTGTAAACATCTTCTTACCGAAGGTGCTCTCGATGTGGTGTACAACCTCATGTAATGCGGTTTTCAATGAACGTCCTTTAACGTATACATGCTCCTTTTATTTGAGAATATCGTTTGCAATTCTGCTGTTGGTGTCGATTGTACGTTCCATGGTTTTGAGTGAGAATGATGTTAGACTTATCGGTCGATAAGACTTGGGTATTACTGAGCTTGCCTTCCCAGGTTTGGGTATAAAAACTACCCTGGATTCCTGCCAGGCTTTAGGGGTATACGCAAACTTTAGGCACGAGTTGAAAATTCCGGCTAAGTTGGACGAGATAATGTCCACTTCGTTTTGGAGCAGAGCCGGGAAGACCATATCTGGTCCTGCTGCCTTAAACGGTTTGAAACTTCTGACGGCTTCCTTTACCATAGATTCATCAATTTTAGGTGCATCCTCAGTCGCAACCATATCATCCACCATTGTCTCGGCTTGTGTATGGGTTTTTGAAAGAAACTTTTTTATTTTTGAGACATCATTCACACTATCAACCTAATTCGCAGGTGCTTCGTTTAACTGTTCTTACTATTTTGTTGTATTCTTTAAGTTTGCTATGGTAGCTGTCCCAGAATACTGCTGGTTTCTCTTTTTCTTTGTTACGAATTTCCCCTGTCATCCAGCGTTTTTCGTAGGCAGATTTCCTCTCCCGATGTGAACAATCTCTGTTGTAAAGCCTTCTGACTTCTTTTTCTTTGTTACGAATTTCCCCTGCCATCCAGGGTTTTTCGTAGGCAGATTTCCTCTCTCGAAGTGGACAGGATTCCTCGAAAGACTTTACAAGGGTCTCCGTTAACCTATTGACATCTCTGTCTACGTCGTCTGTGCTTAGACATTCAATTTCCTGCCCTAGCTTCTCTTTTACTAGTCTCCTATACTTCATCCAGTCAGTCTGCGATTTGTTCCGGAAACGTATTGGGTTCGGCGGGAGCCGTGTTAGTTCAAACCTTATATACCTATGATCCGAGAAAGGGTGTTCTTCCGAAACCCTCCAATTCTGAATCTCGTTTATAAGATTTCCTGAACAAAAGGTAATGTCTAAAACCTCCTCTCTAATTTTGTTTACAAAGGCCGCTTTATTCCCAATGTTAAGAATTATTAGGTCGTTAGTATTTAGAAAATCTGGTAGGGACTGGGCACTTTTATTAATGTTAGTACTACCCCACGCAATGTGGTGAGAGTTAGCATCGCCACATACAAGTACTTCGTTACCAGTTTGTTATGTTTTGCTCACAAGCCGCTGCAGTTCCGATGAAGGTGGTAATGTCGGCGCGTCGAACGGTAGGTATACTGACGCTAGGTATATATTTCCATTCCACCTCACCAACGTAAGGCTGCCGTTTTCCCACGGGGGTTTTATCTTCTCGATAATCACCTTTAGGGCGGCAGTGTTAGCATGCGCTGTAAGCTTCAAGAGCACTTTTATTATTCTTCCGCTGCTCACGATAGGTATTGGATCTCCACCTTCCATGATATCATCCAATATTTTCTTATTGACCATTTCCTCTAAGGCTTCCAAATGGTCTTTATGCAAGTTGCCTAAACCTATGTTGGAATCGGTCAATGCATAATGCATTTCGTCCCTCAAGTGTTTTTTGGCTGTCTTTGCGTAAAAAGGCGGCTTTGTACCCTTTTCCTCGGTCCGTTTCCTCTTCTGTTGGGCAAGTGATTCCTTTTCGGAAACCCCTGATTTAGCAGTAGATTTCACGGTCGTTCGCACCTTTCCGGTGCTTGCCTAACCTTGTCGCCCTCGGCTAAAGGATTCTTGTTACAGCCTATTTTGCGAGGACCTTGACGTAGTTTACCCGGAGCATCTGCAGGTGGGTAGCTTTTTTTCGCCGGCTTCATAGTGCTCTGTTCTTCAAGGCCCCCTTTGGAACATCCTGCGCCTTATTATTTTTGCTGTTTTGTTGTCTTTTGAGCTTTCGCCGTTGGGCCCAGACAGCTTCGCTGTCACTCACTTCTTCTATCGTGTTGTGCGCCTCTTCCTTAGTAGGGATTCGCAGGACGGTAGTTTTGTTGCTGCTGCTGTCGGACTCGGAACCTGAGGCGCTACCTGTCGTTGAAGGCTGGGTCGAGCGTATGCTTCCCCTGAGTTCTTCAGACCCTTTGTCTGGTTTGTTGCCCGGAGGCTGCGTGCTTGTAGCAATACCTTCGACCGCAGATGCCAAGGCACTCACATCTGCGGGAGAAATTTGCACACGATCGTTGGATGACGACAGGGTGTAACTCGTGGCTGGATCACAAACACCCGTCGGTACTGGGTTATTTAGGCCCTGCACCGTAACTTTTTCTTTCTTTATTCCTTCTTCCATGTCGGTTTTTTTGTTTTTGGGGAACACCCCCGTAGTCAATTTTTTTGTCCGCGGGGAGTAAAAACTCCCTGGGACGGGTGATCACACTATTCCGCTCCACCCAGTTCGTAGCTAGTCATAGCCATAGTTCGAGCAAAATAGTGTGATTATCCATCCCCCCTATCCGCCGTGCGGACGCGTCTTGTAGGTGAACTGACAAACACCCTCAGGTGAACTTAGTTGATGACGATTATTGTGATCTGGGAAATTGTTTGAAATGTGAATTGATACATTGTACGGTTACTGGAAATATTTTGAAGTAAAACTATTAAATGTGCGTAAACTAATAGATGTTGTTGTGCAACTTCAATGGGCTTTGATTATTAACTCTTGCAAAATTTAAATTTCGATAAAATATTAAATTGGATTTCTTATAGGACTCAGCCATATTCTAAGTGACATAGGGGATCATTTTTGTACAGTGCTGTACCAGTTACATGCTAATGTTATTGTGCGTGCTAGTTTAAAAAATGTATACATGTCCATCAATCCGTTTTTTTTTTTTGTTACTTGTTATGTTAATTTTACAAAATGTTATCAACAAAATTGATTAAACTCTGAGCCAAAATTTTGATGTGAGATGCTTCTTTAACAATGCTATTGAGTGTTTTAGTGAACAATTGAATCTTTGTAACTATTCCCTCCAAATAATGCGACTAATTCATGCACGCGTCTAAAAAGTAGTCCATAACAGACCAGGGGTAGTTCAAAACTAATCCAAAATAGTCCATAGAGTACTTTTGCGCTTTTCTCTGAGTGTACATATTTTTAATACTGTTAATCTTACTTAGCACTTTAAGCTTAATATGATAAATAATAATTTATAGATTATTTTAATGTGAATTTAATATGAACAGCTACGAAAGTATAACAGTTTTAACGATATATACACTCAGAGAAAAACAAGAAATTAAACAACGGATTTGTGTATTGTATAAAACATATAAATAAATAATTCATTTTGCAGGTACTTTTCAATGAAAAAAGGAAAGATAAATAATAAATTCTATTTAAAAAGAAAACTTAAATTATGCTCCAATTCACAGTTATACAATGTATAACAATGTTACATTTTTTGGGAACTATTGAGGGTTTGCAGCTGCATTTTGTGGTCTGCTAACATTTCCACTATTATTTTGTTTTGTTGTTCTGTTGTCACTATTAAATAAAGATCTGTATAATAAAAATTAATGATGACGAAAAAACATTATGCTTTACTTTGTAATTTTGAGAGCTGTTGCTATATATTTTTTGTTCAGCCATTTTTCTAGCCATTACTTGATTTTGAGTGTTGATCATTTCTATAAACTAAACAATTTTGTTAATAAAGAAGAAACACCATATTGAACAAAAACTACCATTGAGTTCTATGCAAAAAGAGCATTGATTTGGCACAGTCTGAAAAACATAGTAATATGGCTTTAGAAAATTTAAAAATATAATAAATTTACTTACAATTATAAAGTCTGTTGCAAGCATTTAGATGTTTTAGATTTCTGCCTTCCATTACAATTGTTGTACGATTGTGTAGACAATAACAGTTAGAATTGTGTAGATAATAAGTGTTGGCTATATTAAGAATATTAGATTTTTTTAGCTTTTTACAACTTTAAATGCAACTATGAAGAATTGGCATTAAAAGAACTTTATTTTCAAAGGGCAATGATATTATTTTGTAGATAGTGTTTTCAATATTCAATTACAAGACAAATGTTGTCTGGTGTTTTAATACTCAACCAGTATTCATCACCTAAGTAACCATAAATAAGTCAATTTTTTCTTTTAACCCCATGTTTTTGGCTCTTCTTTTAAATTTCGATATTTCGTCTGTGTAATTGATTCATGATATCAGTTGGTTTGCGAACATCTTTTTTTTATCATTTGCAAGTGGTTCTCAAAACCATATGCTGAAAAGCTGTACAACAAACCGTGATGTTTGACGCATTCATATACATGAAGCAAACTGTGCACATTATAGAAACGTTTTGAGGAAAAAAAAAGCCTTATTGCACAATGAAAGACTAAAAACGTGTAATAAAAATCATCACCAATATGGTTTTTTAAGACTAAAACACCAGTGTACAATAAGTATTGATGAAATTTTGTAGCTTTCTAGTTTGCAAGTTCATCCAAACCACGAGGCATTCTTGTGAAGTCTTTAGTAATACATTTTTTAATGAAACTAGTAATTATATATATTTCCGTTATTCGAAATTGAATTTTTTTCATTTATTTTATTTTTTACTGCTTTCATCAACATTTATATAGTTACCCCTAAATCAATAACGTGCATTGGGTCTAAAGCCACTTGACTGATCATTGTTCAGTCGCTTGGTTCAAGTAAAAAACGTATATTGAGCAGTTTCAAAGCAGATATGTAGCCGGTTGAAATCAGCTAAAATCTGCAAATTTATTAATTCAAATTCAATGAAATTCATAAGGCAGATTAAATATTAGTAAATATACATACACTTGTGTTTTATATGATGATATTTATGATGAATTGATAATTCAAGACTTTAACCAAAGAAATTAATTTTGATAAAATTCAACTTTTCAGGATGGAGAATAAAAGGAAATGAACGAGTTGTCATCACCTCTTAACTCTCTTCAACCATTTACGGTTGTAAAATTGTGTATTACATGAATGCAAATGTTCATTATTGTACAGTAGTGCATTTGAATTTACGGTGCGTACGAATTACGTATCGCGACGTAACATAGCCCCGCCGTAAACTTCGTAGGGAGAGTAGGAGTTTACTATTCTACATCAAGTTTCGCCAACTTTACTACAGGCCCATTTTTGTCTTTACGACGGCACTTCTTACTACATCTTCTTTACCACGGTGTACATCGATTATCATTCCCTTCGACCACTCATTTCTTTTTGCGTTGTCATCAACAATTATGACAACGTCGCCAGCTTGTAAGTTGTCGCCCGACCTATTAAACCACTTTGTTCTCCTCGTCAAGCACGGCAAGTATTCCCGTATCCAACGTTTCCAAAACTCATTGGCAATCATATTTGATAAACGAAACATTTTAGTTGAGGGCATTCCTCTATGTTCCGAATAGTCACGCTCTCTTATACCACTTGAAGAGTCAAGTAAAAAAAGATTTGGCGTTAAGGCTTCCTTATCTGTAGACTCCAGCGGTATGTATGTCAATGGCCTAGAGTTAAGAGTGTCCTCTACATCAGCTAAAGCGGCTCTTAAAAATTCCTCTCTCAGTTCTCTTTTGGGCAGAATGTCCATTAAAACAGGCTTCACAGAGCGTACCATCCTCTCCCAAGCACCACCCATATGCGGCGATGCAGGTGGTATGAACTCCCACTCAATTGTTGGAAATTTCCTCTCTACCTCAGCACTTGATATTTTCTCCACTTCTTTCAAAAGTACCCGACTAGCTCCTCTGAAGTTGGTTGCATTATCTGATAAAATTTTTATCGGAGTTCCACGTCGGGAGATAAATTGTTTGAGAACTAACAAAAATGAGTCCGTAGATAATGATGGAGCAATTTCAATATGTATCGCTCTCACAGTCATACACGTAAAAAGAACTCCCCATCGTTTCTCTCTTCGTCGACCAACAGCAACCTCTATAGGGCCAAAATAATCAATTCCTGTATAATAGAATGGTCTTTTGAAAACTGCTAACCTTTCTGCGGGAAGGTTTCCCATTGTTGGAGCGGACGGAGTTGCCTTTCGTATTTTGCAGGTCTGAAATTCTTTACAATACGCACGGACAGCAGCTCGTAAACCGGGAATGTAAAATAGTTGGCGCATTTCATTCACTACAATTTCGTTGTGTTGGTGATGATATTTGCGGTGGTAATAGTCAACAATCAGATTTGTTATTTTATGCTTCTGTGGTAATATTATGGGCCTTTTTACGTTCATCCCCACGCCGTTTATTTCATCTATTCGACCCTTTATTCTAAGTATACCGATTTCGTCAAGGTAAGGGGTCGACTTATACAGGGAACTTTTCTTTGACAAGAAGCCCTTTAATTTAAGTTGTTCTATATCTGATGAAAAAACTTCTTCCTGGCAAATTTTGAATGCGAAGAATTCTGCGATATGGACTCCAGTGTTTTGAATAAACGGGTTCAACTCTGTAGACGTCTTTCTGTCCCCAATCAATTTTCGTAAAACTTCGACGGGATTATTGGTCTCGTTAAGCTCCGACCTTGGCAAAGATTCTTTATCTCCATTCAGGAAAGACGGTCCATTGAACCAGCGGCTATCATGATCCAAATCCGGGTTTTTATTCCATTTAGTGGCGTCGTCAGCCACATTTTGGGACGAAGGAACCCATCTCCATTCTGAAATTTTAGACCCTTCTAGGATTTCACCTATCCGGACTGCCACAAACTGTTGGAACTTTCTAGCATCAGATCTTATCCAGTATAGAACGTCCTTTGAATCTGTCCAAAATATACGCTGATTAATTTTAAGTGAGCATTCTCGATGAAACTACAAGGACGTAAACCTAGAATTGCAGCCATCAATTCCATTCTTGGAATTGAAATTGGTTTCAATGGGGCTACGCGAGTTTTTGAAGCCAATATCGAGCACTTTATTGTGTCTCCGAATCTCACTCGTAAGTATGCCACTGCAGCATACGCATCGATACTTGCATCTACAAAGGTGTGCAATTGAACATCGTTGGACTTGTTAGCCGACGGATACCAACGAGGAATACGAACTTGCTTTATTTTCGGTAAACACGAAATCCATTGTTACAATCGTTCACGTTATGCGCTTTGTGTCGGTTCATCCCAGCTCACTCTTGACCTCCACACCTCTTGTAATACGATTTTAGCGTTAATGACGAAGTGTGTCAAAAGGCCTAGAGGGTCAAATATAGTCATAACGATGCTCAAAATTCTCCTTTTAGTAGGATGTATAAGTTATCATGAGGAACCCTCGTGTTCCCGTATTCCCACAGTTTGGCTGCACTAAAGCAACCAAAAACCCCACACGAGCTGCTAAGTCAGCGCATTAAACACCTTATTCTAAACACCTTATTCATTTGGTTGCACCCAAACCAACTACTTACAAATTCATGGGAAACCTTCATGCTCCCGTATTCCCACAAGTAACACGAGCCGCCTATTCAACACTCCACTGCAGGTTAATAGCCCAATATTCTACACGGGCCACTGTGTCAGCAAGAAATGCAATGGCAACGTTGGCAGAGCGACAGCGGCGCAGCATAATGTGGTGGCTTAGTTTTAAGTAACAGCATTATTGTAAATTCAGTTTTTAACAGTTTCAATGAATAAAGTTTAATCCATTCATTTTGATTAATTGGCGCCCAATGTCGTGGTTCACTTCGCGAAAAAAAAAAACTCTAAAAAAGTTAGAACTGTGAAAAGTGAAACTACAAAATATAAAATAAAAATACAAATCCTAAAAAAGGAAAAGTAAAAACCAACGTGGTTCACTTCGCGAAAAGAACTCTAAAAAAGTTAGAACTGTGAAAAGTGAAACTACAAAATATAAAATATAAATACAAATCCTAAAAAAGGAAAAGTAAAAACGTACGTGGTTCACTTCGCGAAAAGAACTCTAAAAAAGTTAGAACTGTGAAAAGTGAAACTACAAAATATAAAATAAAAATACAAATCCTAAAAAAGGAAAAGTAAAAACGTACGTGGTTCACTTCGCGAAAAGAACTCTAAAAAGTTAGAACCGTGAAAAGTGAAACTACAAAACATAAATTAAAAATCCTGTGAGGAAAAAAATATAAATAGGAAAGAAACTCAGTCAAAACTGTACCAAAATACCCTTAAGAAAAAAGGACTCAATTGTGTTCGAAAATAAGCTTAAGTCACCAAGGAACGAATATCCTTGGGCAGCGAAAGGCAACATCGAAGACGATCTACAGAATCACCAAGGAACGAATATCCTTGGGCGGCGAAAGAAAGTGAAAAACAATCAGAAGGCTCATCAAGAAACACACATCCCGAGGCAAGAAGTGGAAAAAGCTACCGAAGATCAACAACAGAAATTAATTTTAATTAATTTAACTAACATTTAAGGATGATAAGGTAAGTGAAGTGCCATTTTTTGTTTTAAAGTGAAAATTGAAATAAAAAAGGAGAAAATTCATTCAAAAATATTTTTTTTTTTTTTGGGAATACTCCATTTTTGCGAATAATTTATGAGTCAGGAATTAGAAGACTTATTAGGCAAATTAAGCTTAGAAACAAAAGAAACCATGAACGCCGAACAAGTAAGTGAGCTAGTTAGAGCAGAAGTGAGCAGAGCATTGGCCGCTCAAAAATTAGAATTCGACAGGAAAATAACTGCGATTAACAGTAGACTTGCTACTGACAAACCTAAAATTGAAAAGTTTACGAAAGTTCGGATAAATCCGCTGGTACCTTGTGATATCACCTTAGATGCCATAAAGTCTCTTCCGGAATTTTCCGGACAGCCAGGCACCTATGTGTCATGGCGCGAGGCAGCGCACAATGCATACGAGTTATTTGAAAAATACGATGGCAGCGAACGCCACTATCAAGCGGTGATTATTCTTAGAAATAAAGTGCGAGGTGCCGCCGATGCAGTACTTTCATCCTTTAGCACGGTATTAAGTTTTAAAGCAATCATTGCCCGTCTCGATTTTACTTACACGGACAAACGTCCGATATATCTGATCGAACAAGAACTGTCCACGCTGAGGCAGGGTTCGATGCAGTTACTAGATTTCTACGATGAGGTAGAAAAGAAATTAACCTTGTTAGCCAATAAGACAATCATGTCATATGAAAATAGTGTAGCAGACACTATAAACGAAAAATACAGAGCCGATGCACTTAGGGTTTTCATATCAGGTTTAAGGAAACCCCTTTGTGATATCCTGTTTGCCTCAAGACCAACAGACCTCCCTTCTGCATTGGCCTTAGCACAAGAAGTAGACGCTAATAACGAGCGCTACGCTTTCGCGAAAAATTTCGCAAACAGATCTGATAGTTCTTACAACAGAAAGGCAAGTTCTGCCCAAAATTCCCCTAATACGGATCACAATGTGGGACAGAAGAACCCACATTATTCGGTTACCAAACAGAAACAGGCTGGTCAACCGCAGAACAACTTAAATAACCAAAAGCAACACACCAGTGGTAACTTCGCCGATCATAGACGTGTCGAACCTATCCCAATTTAGACAAAAAATAAACTACCAAAGTCACGACTATAATGACAGGTCACAGGGATATACACAGAAACGAGCGTCGAATTCAGGGCGATACACAGGACCAAAACTACAACGTGTGAATCATCTTAGCGAAGAACACGAATCAATGGACGAGCCAACGTATGATGAAGATGCGGAACAGGCCGTAGACGAAATTGAGAGCGACGAGCTTAATTTTTTAGGGGAAGGTCCCTCCTGCCTTGGATTTCGAGGTCAATAGGAGGGAAAGAAATCAAACTCCTTGTCGACACGGGGGCTTCAAGGAGTTACATCAAACCCTTATCGGAACTAAAGGGAGTAAAGGAGGTCCAAAATTCATTTGCAGTAAAATCAATTCATGGAGTTACTCCCATCAAACTTAAATGCAAAATTAAAATTTTCGGCGTTACAGAAGATTTTTTTATTTTACCCGAGTTGAAATCATTTGATGGCGTTATTGGCCTTGATTTATTGAATAAGGTACACGCATCCATTGATTTAAAAACTAATACAATTACACATGACCATGGAAAAGAAGTTATTTTATTTATTACCAGCCAGGATATAAATCATTTACAACTTCAGGCTAAGTCGGTACCAAGGGAGTTCAAAGACGCATTCTTTAGAGTAATTGCCAACGTAAACGGAGTATTTGCAGACCCCAATGAAGCTCTCCCATACAACACGAATGTGGTTGCGACCATCCGCACGGAGAACGAAGACCCAGTTTACTCAAAACTGTACCCGTACCCACTGGGCGTTACGGATTTTGTTAATAAAGAAATTCAGGATTTACTGGCAAACGGTACCATTCGAAAGTCTAGGTCCCCCTATAACAACCCAATATGGGTCGTTAAAAAAAGGGCTTTGATGAAAATGGACAGGAAAAAAAGCGATTAGTTATAGATTTTCGAAAACTTAATGATAAAACTGTCAGTGATAGGTACCCGATTCCAGAAATAACGGAAACTCTATCCAACCTTGGTGGGAGTAAATTCTTCACTACACTAGACCTAAAATCAGGTTTCCACCAAATTCAGTTGTCTGAACCCGATAGAGAAAAAACTGCATTTTCTGTAAAAAACGGAAAATATGAATTCTGCAGACTGCCCTTCGGTCTGAAGAACGCGCCCAGCATTTTCCAAAGGGCGATAGACGATGTGTTAAGAGAACACATCGGTAAGAGATGTTTCGTCTACGTCGACGATGTCATTATATTCTCGAGAAACGAGCAAGACCATTTAAAAGATACGGAAGTAGTGATGCGAAGTCTATTCGAGGCCAATATGAGGGTATCGGCAGAAAAATCAAAATTTTTCCAAACCGAGGTCGAATACTTAGGGTTCTTTGTTTCACAAGGAGGAATTAAAACTTGCGCTGAAAAAATTGAAACAATTCGAAATTTTCCTGAGCCCAGCACCTTAAGAGGTCTAAGGTCATTCTTAGGCTTAGCGGGATACTACCGCTGCTTCATACGCGACTTCGCCAAGATTGCGAAACCACTATCAAACATACTGAGAGGAGAGTACGGCCGAGTTACTGCAACACAGTCGAAAAAAAATCAAGATTGATTTGACTAGTGAACAGAAAAAAGCCTTTATTAAAATAAAAGATATACTTGCCTCCGAAGACGTAACCTTTACATACCCAGATTTCCAAAA
Organism: Musca domestica; assembly: GCF_030504385.1. Lineage (NCBI taxonomy): Eukaryota > Metazoa > Arthropoda > Insecta > Diptera > Muscidae > Musca > Musca domestica. The sequence continues at coordinate 10,106,760 of NW_026712328.1, read as the reverse complement.
AGCGTTCGATTTAACCACAGACGCATCCTCCCATGCTATAGGTGCTGTCCTTTCACAGGAGGGAAAACCTATAACCATGATTTCCCGCACTTTGACAATTAGCGAGGAACATTACGCTACTAATGAACGGGAATTATTAGCCATTGTCTGGGCACATAAAACGCTTAGAAACTACCTTTATGGTGTATCAAAATTAAACGTATTCACGGACCACCAACCATTAACCTTTGCCGTTTCGGACAGAAATCCGAATTCTAAAATTAAAAGGTGGAAAGCTTTCATTGATGAATGCAACGCAAAGCTAATCTATAAACCAGGCAAGGAAAACGTAGTTGCAGATGCGCTGTCCAGACAGCACATTAATGCTTTAGACAATGCGAGTGTTGAAACAATCCACAGCGAAGAATCATCTACCAACACGATTGAGAGAACCGATAAGCCGGTAAATTGCTTCCGTAATCAGATACTTGTTGAGGAAGGCACAGAACCCCAGAAGAGAACTTTCATTATTTTTGGGAAAAAGACGAGACACTTGATTACATTCCGAACCAATGACGATTTAATTAAAAATCTACAGGAAGCCGTGAACGTAGATGTAGTAAATGCTCTGCAGTGTGATCTGCACACATTGGCACGATTCCAGCATAGATTGATCGAACTCTTTCCAACCGTGAAATTCAGGCACACAGAAAAGTTAGTTATTGATATATCAGATCCTAACGAACAACAAGAAATTATCGCAGCCGAACACAATCGAGCAGCCCAGGAAAACGTGAAGCAAATAATTGAAGACTATTTTTTTCCAAAAATGGAAAAGAAGACTAAACAATTTGTAGCAAATTGTCGCGTATGCTCTCAAGCGAAGTATGACCGCCATCCAAAAAAGCAACTCATTGCTCAAACGCCCATACACACATATTGTGGAGAAATTCTCCACATTGATATATTTTCAACAGGGTCGAAATATTTTTTGACTTGCATTGACAAATTTTCAAAATTTGCAATAGTACAGTCTTTAAAGTCTAGGACGATAGTAGACGTAAAGCCTCAACTTCTGCAGTTGCTCAATGTGTTTTCAAATACGAAAACTATTTACTGCGACAACGAGAAGTCGCTCAATTCACATAGCATCAAGGCCACATTAAAGAACCATTTCGACATCGATATTGCGAACGCTCCACCCTTGCGCAGTACCTCAAATGGACAGGTAGAGCGATTTCACAACACACTGATGGAAATATCTAGATGTCTTAAACTTGACAAAAATTTAGATGATATCGAAGAGATAGTTCTTTTGGCTACCATCGAATGTAACAGGTCAATACATTCGGTAACTGAGACGAAACCTATTACAGCCTTTCATTCCTCGGAAGCCGACGCACAAATATTATCGCGTATAAAAAACACTCAGATCAAAAACTTAGAAGCGCACAATAAGAATAGGCAAGATAGGGATTTTACACCTCTTTACACCGAAGAGGAAGTTGGAACAGACCTGGGTACCACCGTTCTCATGAGGGGGAGGAGGGTCCATAAGGACAATCTCTGCTGAATTTTCTTCCTTTCTAGAATTAGCACAAGTTATATGCGGGAGACGAATTAAAAAAAAATTATAACTTACGTTTTCAGAATCGCTTTAAAATTGTTTATAGCCATATTGGTATCAGCAACATCTGGACGACTAATAGACTACTCAAATGCAGGATACATTCCGGTGACCGGTGGTGACCTTGTTATCTGGGAAAGTTATGGACACATCAAACATGTTACGAACCTGACTCTGTACGAAAGGACGAGACAGCTAACGCTACGGACCATTTTCCTCAAACACACATGAGGAAGTTGCTAGACGCAGACGTAAATCAGATAAGTAGACTAATACAGACAGTAAATACTCATCACAGACAAGCGAGAAGCTTGAACTTTATAGGGACGGTACTGAAACATATTGCAGGGACCCCAGACCATGACGACTTTGACAGACTAACAAACAAGGCAGAACAACTAATCGACTCCCAGGACAGACAGTTTACTATCAACACGGAGGTACAGAAAGAAATTAATAGTCTCACCATTACAGTAAATAAAATCTTGAAGACAGAAAAACACAGAGAAATAGACACTAGCCACCTTTACGATATTCTATTAGCTAGAAACAGAGCAATAATAACAGACTTAGACAATCTTATCACTTCTATCACATTCGCGAAAATTGGAGTCTTGAACCCCATCCTTTTAGACAGTAACCAAATAAACTTCATAATAAAAAATGAGCACTTCACGAACCTCTCCGTGGCCGATGTTATGGCTGTAGCTAATATTAAGATTTTGCAATACGATAATGTAATTTACTTCCTAATAAGATATCCTATTCCTAAGCTTAGATGTAAGAAAATTACTATTTTACCAGTAGCTCACGGCCACCAAATGCAAGAATCCACCTACAAGAATCCACCTTAGCGGTATGCCATAATCGTACCTTAGCGGTAAGGAACTGCAGCGATACGATACCAACTTTTTGCCTACCGTCATCAGCCACATCATGCGCTCTACAACTACTGACACGTAACACTGCAAGCTGCATCACCACATTCAACAATCTCACGCCGATTACACCAATAGGCGATGGATTGGTAGTCATAAATGACCAACTGGCAATAGTAGAAGAAAGTAATGAAGATCCTGTTACAATTAATGGCACTTACCTGGTCGTTTTCAAAGATCATGTAAAAATCAACGATTCGTTATATAACAAGGAGAATTCGACGACTCCTCTGCAACCTGAAACTCCATGGGCTTCTGAGATCAACCTGACACAACACACTGAGATACTAAGTGCCCCCTATCTGCACCACGTGAACCAACGGAACCTCCAACACATCTGCCATTTACAACGTGTGGTCGATCAAGGCCAAATCGCAGGTTTATCAATCATTGGTAGTTTTGCGATTGTGGGACTGGCAGGTTACCTATTACGACGAAGAACCATCACAAAAAAGAAGATCATCATAACCAGGTCAGTTGAAGATGCAATCAAAAACGCTATTACGAGGACCGAGGACGGCCCCCACTTAGAAGGGGAGGAGTCATCATGAGGAACCCTCGTGTTCCCGTATTCCCACAGTTTGGCTGCACTAAAGCAACCAAAAACCCCACACGAGCTGCTAAGTCAGCGCATTAAACACCTTATTCTAAACACCTTATTCATTTGGTTGCACCCAAACCAACTACTTACAACCATTCATGGGAAACCTTCATGCTCCCGTATTCCCACAAGTAACACGAGCCGCCTATTCAACACTCCACTGCAGGTTAATAGCCCAATATTCTACACGGGCCACTGTGTCAGCAAGAAATGCAATGGCAACGTTGGCAGAGCGACAGCGGCGCAGCATAATGTGGTGGCTTAGTTTTAAGTAACAGCATTATTGTAAATTCAGTTTTTAACTCATACTCAATGAATAAAGTTTAATCCATTCATTTTGATTAATCAAAAATATCCGCGTCAAAATTTTCAAAAAACGTGAATTCATCACTGGATGGTAGCCACCACATGCCCAAGACTCTTTCAAATGTACCTTCTGGGTCCTCAAAGGCCTTTTGGTTAGATTTGCTGCTGTCATCCAATATATTGAGTACCTTTTCGGAGTTTGACAATCAATTTCGCATTTCGAAGCCACCACCATTATAAATAGAGCGAACTTCGGTAGCTAAATTCAACATCTCCTCCTCATTGTCCACACTTTGTAGCCAATCATCGACGAACGTGTTAGATAGAATTGAATTTACTGCACATGGGTACTTATCAACGAAGCGCTCGGCATTTCTATTTTTAACATAATTTGCTAATGATGGCGAGCAAGAAGCACCAAAAGTTAAAACTTGCATGACGTATACATCGATTGCCTTTGTGGAGTCGCCATCCCGCCAAAGAAATTGTTGGAAGCACTGTTCGTCCTCTTTGAGCTTAATTTGATGATACATTTCGCGGATATCACCACATATTGCAAACGGTCTCTCACGAAATCTTATTAAAACACCAACTAATGATTTCAGCAAATTTGGCCCCTTCAATAGAACACTGTTTAAACACACATTCTCCACAGCTGCCGCTGCATCCCATACGATGCGAGTTTTGCTTTTATTTTTGTTTTTGACGGTGAATATTTGGGATGTACCACGACGTGTTGTCATGCCGAATCTCGTGGGTTTCTAATTTACGCACATATCCCTTTGTTTCGTATTCTCTTATTTTGTCGACTAAAAACTTATGTAAATCGACGTCCCGCTTCATTTTTGCCTCTAAACAGACAAGTCGGCGTCGAGCCATTGAAAAGGAATTAGGCAAACTCACCTCATTATGTTTCCACAGCAGTCCAGTTTCCCAACGTTGGTCGCGCTCCAAGTACTTTGTCGTTGTATCCATTATCACTTTGGCTCGTTCATCTTCAACTGATCGCAATGGATTTTGATTAATTGCAACACCAACGGCATCCAAGGAGAAAAAATCATCCAAATCGCTGCAGCCTTTGTTACAGGAACATATGTGCATAACACGATGAACTGAACCACTGTTTGATTGTTGTCTGCCATATACACCTCAACCAATTTTGCACCTAGTAGCTATTAGCTCGTTGCCATCAGCCTCTTTCACTTCTAGTGGAACACGCAATTTGGCGTTATCGAGTCCAATGATAATCCTCGCTCTTACTGCAGTTTATGGTAGTATGGGTAGTCCATTGAAATGATCACAATAGTTTATTTGTGCTGTTGATAAAGATTGAACGGAAAAATCAAGTCTCGAAACTGTGCGAATATTTTTCAATAAAAACTTTGACGTTTGTTTACGATCAGAAATGTGTAATGAAACTGTTTTTGACGTTTCTTCTTTCTGCGTTATTTGTATTTGTAAACACAGCTCTTCTGATGGCCCATCTACTCCTAGTTGGTCGACTAATTCACACTCTATCAAAGAACATGACGCTCCCTCATCGATGAGAGCGTACGTGTTAAGAGAGTTCTCATTGCCAAACAATGTCACTGGAATATATTTAAAGAGAACTTTCTCTTTAACATGAAAGAGAACGGAGTGATTACTACTGTTGTTTACGTTTTCGTTTACTTGTTTATTTTCCACTTGTTTTAGATGTTGCTGTTTCTTGTACTTATGTAGTTAAGAATTGTGGGGCATTTTACAGTTGTCCACTCCGCACTGACGATTCGATTTACACCTCTTGATATGATGTTTTTTAAAGCAACGAAGACACAAACTATTTGAGCGGATAAAATTCCATCTCTCGTTTACATGCATTTCTATAAATTCGGGACACTGATAAAGACAATGTTGATTCTCGCATTTGAAACATGATATAGGGTTGCCATTTGGATGTTTAACATCAACTATATCGTGGACAAGTATTCTTTCCCTTTTGGACAGTTTTGTTTCCCCAATGTATGGTGTGAATGCAGTTACTTGAGAAGCACAGTTCGCCAAGCCGTATAGCCAATTGTCGAAATAAACTATGTCCACTTTTTGTTGGGTCATACGATATCTTCCCCAATCTAGTTTGAGATCAGCTGGAAGCTTTTCTACCAATTCCTGTAGAAGCATAGGATCATTCAAGTAATCAGCGAGTCCCATAGATTGCATTGTGGTTCTGTAGTTTTGTACAGCAAGGGCAAAGTTTATTAACGTTTCCAAACGTTTCTTTTTTACTGTGGGTTCCTGTTTTAGATTGTGCACTGTTTAGACAGTGCTCGGCATCATCAGTTTTCCTCTTACAGCTTCTAGTGCACTGCTTTCAAACATTTTTGTAACCTTATCAAATTCTCCTGGTCGGTAAATCCACATCTCTCTGTTGACTGAATATAATTGGTTATAAAAATTGGCCATTCTTCTGGTTTTGCCGAAAATATTGGTAAATCTTTGCTGATGGCGTGTCTAGCAGCTATGTGGGATGTAGACAACGTAATATCTGCGGACATGTTACTCATATTCGGATATTGAGATGTGTGAGGAATCTGGGAATTTTGCGTGAAGGAATTACTGTTGTGTTGTGCCGAAAATGGAAAACTATTGGAGTATGGATGACAATAACGAATTGAGTTTGGTTGCGGACGGTCAAAGGTGTTGTTGTTTTGGAATGGAACGGGAATATAGTGTGCAGTATAATATGGCTGTTGAGGTATATTGTTTGGACAAAAACGACGGAAAGGAGGATGGAGGAATGTGATTAGAATTGACGAATATGTTGTTAGGTAGCACATTATTGTTATTCAGCACACCAGTTTGCTGACTGACATTACGGTTGAATATATTGTTGCACTCGTTCTGTATAATAGGTTGTTACTGAGTACCTACATTTGAGTTGAACTGTGTTTTTTCGTATTAAACCAGAACGAGCGGTTGAGGGAACTATTTTAATCGATACATTTCTTACCTTTGATGATGCTTTAGGAGTCGAAGAAGCTGCCTTTACCATTTTATCACCAGTCTTGGTATGTTCACCGACGTTAACAGCAGTGTTTGCCGTCTGTTCTACTGGAGGCGAATTTGCCTCTGCGGAGGCTGGCGTGGCTGCTGCTACCTTTGCGTTGACGTCCGACATGTAGTTAAACGGCATATTTGGGCTCTCATCTTCGGTCGAAGCAAGCATGTCTCGGTTGTTTATTTTTTAAGTAATGAAAATACTCATGTAAATAACACAAGTATTTTAGAAATGTTCAGTCGCTTGGTTCAAGTAAAAAACGTATATTGAGCAGTTTCAAAGCAGATATGTAGCCGGTTGAAATCAGCTAAAATCTGCAAATTTATTAATTCAAATTCAATGAAATTCATAAGGCAGATTAAATATTAGTAAATATACATACACTTGTGTTTTATCCTCTTAAACTTAAACCAACAGTTGAACATATATTTATGATGAATTGATAATTCAAGACTTTAACCAAAGAAATTAATTTTGATAAAATTCGACTTTTCAGGATGGAGAATAAAAGGAAATGAACGAGTTGTTATCACCTCTTAACTCTCTTCAACCATTTACGGTTGTAAAATTGTGTATTACATGAATGCAAATGTTCATTATTGTACGGTGCGTACGAATTACGTATTTTTAACATTAGAGAATTGAGAGAATTCAATATCCTCACTCATATAATAATTTGGATTTTTTTTTTTCAATAAATCGAGTGTTTGTTGTAAACATGTTTTAAATTGAGTTGTACGGGTTCGGTAAAGTAGGGGTATGACTATGGATTTATGAAACATAATTTTCATTTTGATCTTGATCTGGAGTTTATACGGTATAAGGAATGAAGTGTGGGCTCACTGTGATGACAACATATTAGCATGTTCCAATCAGATTTGGATAAAAGAGATTTTCGGTATATTTTCCTGAAGCTATGGAAACAATGACAAAGAAAAACAATTAAAAAAGTCGTAAGTTCGGCCGGATATTGAATATCCTCCACCAATTGGAAAGAATTACAGCCATTACAGCATTCCAATGCGAAACTTAAAAATAACTTCGGTGAATAATGTAGGTAAAATCATCAAAATACCGAATACCATATATGAGGGCGATACCAAATCGTTGACCTGCACAGACAATTTTCTGTCTTAGGCTGTAGCAACCACTACGAACTTCAAATACCAAAATTTGAAACCATTCCGGTGAATAATGTCGCTAAAATCATCAAAACACCGAATATCGGGGGGTGCCGTTATATGGGGCTATACGATATCGTGGACCTGCACAGACAATTTTCTATCTTAGGCTGTAGTGTCCATTACGAACTTCAAATACCAAATTTAAAATAATTCCGGTGAATAATGTAGCTAAAATCATCAATATACCAAATATCGGGAGGTACCGTTATATGGAGCTATACGAAGACGTGGATCTGCACAGACAATTTACCGTCATAGATCGTAGTATTCCTTACAAACTTTAAATACCAAATTTGAAACAATTCCGGTGAATAATGTCGCTAAAATCATCAAAACACCGAATATCGGGAGGTGCCGTTATGTGGGGCTATACGAAGACGTGGACCTGCACATACAATAAATCATCAAAATACATTTGAGCAAAATTTTATCAACCTACTTTATATCGTTAGGAAGCTGGAGTGATTTCCACAGACGGACACATCATTAAATAGACATAGAATTTATGCTGGTCAAGGGTCTTAAATGTATATTTAGAGGTGTTTCAAACTGAATGACAAACCTTATATACCCTCCATACTATGGTGGAGGGTATAATTACAGATATAGTAATCAAGAAGAACAGAAAATTAACAATAACAATCGTGAACCAAATAAATGATTCAATGGTAAGGTAATAGACAAATCAAGATAAACAAATTTAAAAGCTGTAAGTTCGGCTGGGCCGATCTTTGAATACCCTTCACCATTTGGAACGATTTTGGCAATTTTCAAAAAAATAAAATCCGTTAAAAATTTTGTTTACAGCTTAAATGTACCGAATGTAGCCGTCATATTAGGGACTATATGACGACGTGTACCTGCCTAGGCAATTTTTGTCATAAACCATTACTCAAATGCGAAACTTGAATAAAAAAATTCGGTAAAATCATCAAAATACCGAATATTGGAAGGTACTGTTATATGGGGGATATACGAAGACGTGGACCTGCACAGACAATTTTCTGCCATAGGTTGAAGTACACATTACGAACTTCAAATACCAACTTTGAAACATTTCTGGTGAATAATGTCGCTACATGACCCATTTTCAATACCAAAAGTCCTGCAGACATAATACACATTTGAGTAAAATTTTATCAACTTTGTTCATTTCGTTCGGAAGCTAGAGTGATTTCCACAGATGGACAGAGGGACGGAAATCGCAGATATTATTTCTGGCAGTACATTCGGATGTGAAAAATAACATAAACTCCTTTACTCAATTGAATTAGCCGAGGTTAGAAAAACCAGTAGGAACGCAGACATTTTGATCAGTTACGTCTGCCTTTCAACTGTGAACATCAAAAGTAATGCGCAAAGTATTTTGTATTTTGATGTGTATAATGCGGGCTACATAAACCTATAAATTTGCCAGCGATCATACTGGACTTAGGTTAGGTTGAAAAGGGGGGCGAAGCAATTCGCCGCATATCCTGTTGGGCATATACTCAAGCCGGTATAGGCCTTTTGTGCGCTTTAGACTAAGGCTTTTGTGAAGAAGGCGGGCAGTTTACAGTCTGTTATATTTGAATTTAAGTTGCCTTTATGAAATTTCTTAACTGTTTTATATCATTTACCATGGTCTGATTAAGGTCTGGTGTAGAGTCGTTCCCTATGAATTGGGATCTGAAATTAGCACACGTCACCTTTCCCACACGTCACCTTTTCGTCACCTTTCCCACATGCCCTGTATATGCTGTTTTCTGCACAACCTTTCTTGTTCAGATGAGCATGAAGGCCCAAGTGCCCCGTAAGGTTGCCTGTTACCTCACTAATAAAAGGTTTTTCGTTTTTATCTCATCTCGAACGACCCATAAGATTTTTGTGATTTTCCCTACAACCTCATTGTTCCATAGGGATTTGCGGGCGTTTTTTTGCCCATGTCTTTAACACTAGACGTGACGCATTAAGCGGCACTGGATTGTCTATGCTTATTGTTGCTAATTCCCTGCCTGTTTTGGCGAGAGAGTTTGCTATCTCGTTACCCCTAACTCCCGTATGACCTGGTACCCATATAATGCGTACTACGCCGTGTTGAGAGTAGTTGTTGATTAAATTTATAGATACCAAAAAAGTTTTTGAAGCTACGGTTTTGGATGTTATAGCCCTTATAGCTGACTTGCTGTCCGTTAGCACGTAGCCGGTCTCGTGTTGGCATTAACCCAGTTCAGACACTCTGCAATCGCCCGGACCTCCGCTTCCAGGATCGTATTGTGATCGGACACGCGGAAAGAGATTTTGGTGTTTGTATCCTCGATAAAAAGTCCCAGTCCCGCTCTCTCCCCAGGCATTGAGCCGTCTGGTTAACAACAGTTTCTAATTACGCTTTTAAACAGCCAGTGTGTCATCTTTGGATTGAAACCCCACTTAGAGGCTGTAGCCCTTTTACAAGTTGCCCAACATATATGAGCTTTGTTTGCTCTTTCTTGGATGTGGTCCCTCCAATTAAGTTTCCTATCTAGAATCACACCCAGATATTTAACCTTATTGGAAATATTGATCGTCTTGTTCAGGAAGACCGGTTCAACGATATGGCCCAGTTTTCTTTTCCTAATGAACATAGACATATCTCAGTTTTTTCCGGGTTGACGTTAAGACATCCCAGTCTGGCCCAGTTGTATGCAAGTTTCAGAGTCGACTCGGCCCTTCTGCACAGCAAGTTAGGGTTCTTTCCCCTCAGAAGTATTATAACGTCGTCTGCATAACAGACTGGTTCAAAGCCTACATAGGTTAATGTCCTTAGAAGACTGTTAATGGTAGTAAGCCACAGGAGGGGTGATAATATCCCTCCCTGTGGAGTTCCTTGACCTACTTTGTCCCTTATTTTAACTTTATATAGCCCACAGCTTATCCCTCTATTCATTAGCATGTGGTTTATCCAGTGTCTTAGGCCCCGGTCGACCTTATCTAAGGATTGGACGGGTGTATCTGTGCTGACATTGTTGAACGCACTTTTGATGTCAATGCATACTGCTAGTGTATAAATCTTCTTACCGAAGGTGCTCTCGATGTGGTGTACAACCTCATGTAATGCGGTTTCCAATGAACGTCCTTTAACGTATACATGCTCCTTTTATTTGAGAATATCGTTTGCAATTCTGCTGTTGGTGTCGATTGTACGTTCCATGGTTTTGAGTAAGAATGATGTTAAACTTATCGGTCAATAAGACTTGGGTATTGCGTAGCTTGCCTTCCCAGGTTTGGGTATAAAAACTACCCTCGATTCCTGCCAGGCTTTAGGGGTATACGCAAACTTTAGGCACGAGTTGAAAATTCCGGCTAAGTTGGACGAGATAATGTCCACTTCGTTTTGGAGCAGAGCCGGGAAGACCATATCTGGTCCTGCTGCCTTAAACGGTTTGAAACTTCTGACGGCTTCCTTTACCATAGATTCATCAATTTTAGGTGCATCCTCAGTCGCAACCATATCATCCACCATTGTCTCGGCTTGTGTATGGGTTTTTGAAAGAAACTTTTTTATTTTTGAGACATCATTCACGAAATCAACCTATTCGCAGAAAATCTTCCAGGTGCTTCGTTTAACTGTTCTTACTATTTTGTTGTATTCTTTAAGTTTGTTATGGTAGCTGTCCCAGAATACTGCTGGTTTCTCTTTTTCTTTGTTACGAATTTCCCCTGTCATCCAGCGTTTTTCGTAGGCAGATTTCCTCTCCCGAAGTGAACAAGCTCTGTTGTAAAGCCTTCTGACTTCTTTTTCTTTTTTACGAATTTCCCCTGCCATCCAGGGTTTTTCGTAGGCAGATTTCCTCTCTCGAAGTGGACAGCATTCCTCGAAAGACTTTACAAGGCTCTCCGTTAACCTATTGACATCTCTGTCTACGTCGTCTGTGCTTAGACATTCAATTTCCTGCCCTAGCTTCTCTTTTACTAGTCTCCTATACTTCATCCAGTCAGTCTGGGATTTGTTCCGGAAACGTATTGGGTTCGGCGGGAGCCGTGTTAGTTCAAGCCTTATATACCTATGATCCGAGAAAGGGTGTTCTTCCGAAACCCTCCAATTCTGAATCTCGTTTATAAGATTTCCTGAACAAAAGGTAATGTCTAAAACCTCCGCTCTAATTTTGTTTACAAAGAATTATTAGGTCGTTAGTATTTAGAAAATCTGGTAGGAACTGGACACTTTTATTAATGTTAGTACTACCCCACGCAATGTGGTGAGAGTTAGCATCTCCACATACAAGTACTTCGTTACCAGTTTGTTATGTTTTGCTCACAAGCCGCTGCAGTTCCGATGAAGGGGGTAATATCGGCGCGTCGAACGGTAGGTATACTGACGCTAGGTATATGTTTCCATTCCCCTGCCTAAGCACTGTTGCGTCCGATGTTGACAACTCTGGTGAGAAAAGTAAACATAAGTTTTTTTGACATTTATACAAGTTCTCGGTCAAGACCCTGTTTTGGCATAGAATAGTTAGTAGTTATTATGGTTTTGTCCAGAGACTTTGTTCTGAACTGTCCAAGGTTCCTGAATAAAACCAATGTGAATCTTACCTGAATTTATTAGTTTCATCAGAGTCAAGGTGCCGTCCCGCTCCGATGAAGGTGGATTTGGAAGATCTCGATCATTGGTCCTCCAGTATACGGGCTTGTTGAGAGTCGGTAATTTTGTCACCGACACCCTCCTTCTGTGTTGCTTGAGGGGTCTTCTTTCTCCTCCTCGCTGCTACACTTCGTGTCTTCATCTCCTTATTATTTTTGAACCTGACAGCGTTCGAGACATAGAATGTCATGCCCTTAGTCTTTGTCAGACTGGCCATGGAGAGATCGTCAACTCCAATCACATCCTCCTTCTCCTCCCTGTGAAAGACTTCCCATCTCTTCACGTCCAAAGTCTTATTTTGCCTTCCAAAGACTTCGAGCATTCGTTCCATCTCGAATTTGCTACAAAATCGTCTGACGTATACCGTCGTTTTAGTTAGGCGAGAAATTTCGTTCCACCTCACCAACGGGGGTTTTATTTTCTCAATAATCCCCTTTAGGGAGGCAGTGTTAGCATGCGCAGCAAGCTTCAAGAGCACTTTTATTATTCTTCCGCTGCTCACGATAGGTATTGGATCTCCACCTTCCATGATGTCATCCAATATTTTCTTATTGACCATTTCCTCTAAAGCTTCCAAATGGTCTTTATGCAAGTTGCCTAAACCTTTGTTGGTATCGATCAATGCATAATGCATTTCATCCCTCAAGCGTTTTTTGGCTGTCTTTGCGTAAGAAGGCGGCTTCGTACCCTTTTCCTCGGTCCGTTTCCTCTTCTGCTGGGCAAGTGATTTCTTTTCGGAAACCCCTGATTTAGCAGTAGATTTCACGGACCTTTCAGGTGGGTAGCTCTTTTTCGCCGGCTTCATAGTGCTCTGTTCTTCAGGGGACCTTATTCTCTTCCCTGCCTCCAACGGAGTGGGGGCAGTATTTGTAGCCCCCTTTGGAACATCCTGCGCCTTATCATTTTTGCTGTTTTGTTGTCTTTTGAGCTTTCGCCGTTGGGCCCAGACAGCTTCGCTTTCACTCACTTCTTCTATCGTGTTGTGCGCCTCTTCCTTAGTAGGGATTCGCAGGACGGTAGTTTTTTTGCTGCTGCTGTCGGACTCGGAACCTGAGGCGCTACCTGTCGTTGAAGGCTGGGTCGAGCGTATGCTTCCCCTGAGTTCTTCAGACCCTTTGTCTGGTTTGTTGCCCGGAGGCTGCGTGCTTGTAGCAATACCTTCGACCGCAGATGCCAAGGCACTCACATCTGCGGGAGAAATTTGCACACGATCGTTGGAGTACGACAGGGTGTGACTCGTGGCTGGATCACAAACACCCGCCGGTACTGGGTTATTTAGGCCCTGCACCGTTTTTTTTTTTGTTTTTGGGGAATACCCCCGTAGTCAGTTTTTTGTCCGTGGGGAGTAAAAACTCACTGGGACGTTTGATCACACTATTCCGCTCCACCCAGTTCGTAGCTAGACGCCATAGTTCGAGCAAAATAGTGTGATCATCCATCCCCCCTATCCGCCAGTGCGGACGCGTCTTGTAGGTGAACTGACAAACACCCTCAGGTGAACTTAGTTGATGACGATTATTGTGATCTTGGAAATTGTTTGAAATGTGAATTGATACATTGTACGGTTACTGGAAATATTTTGAAGTAAAACTATTAAATGTGCGTAAACTAATAGATGTTGTTGTGCAACTTCAATGGGCTTTGATTATTAACTCTTGCAAAATTTAAATTTCGATAAAATATTAAATTGGATTTCTTATAGGACTCAGCCATATTCTAATTGACATAGGGGATAATTTTTGTACAGTGCTGTACCAGTTACATGCGAATGTTTTTGTGCGTGCTAGTTTAAAAAATGGATACATGTCCATCAATCCGTTTTTCTTGTTACTTGGTATGTTAATTTTACAAAATGTTATCAACAAAATTGATTAAACTCTGAGCCAAAATTTTGATGTGAGATGCTTCTTTAACAATGCCATTGAGTGTTTTAGTGAACAATTGAATCTTTGTAACTATTCCCTGCAAATAATGCGACTAATTCATGCACGCGTCTAAAAAGTAGTCCATAACAGACCAGGGGTAGTTCAAAACTAATCCAAAATAGTCCATAGAGTACCCCAAAGGGCTAGTTTTTAAAACAATCCTTTAATTGGTCTATTAATTTTGCGCTTTTCTCTGAGTGTACATATTTTTAATACTGTTAATCTTATTTAGCATTTTAAGCTTAATATGATAAATAATAATTTATAGATTATTTTAATGTGAATTTAATATGAACAGCTACGAAAGTATAACAGTTTTAACGATATATATACTCAGAGAAAAACAAGAAATTAAACAACGTATTTGTGTATTGTATAAAACATATAAATAAATAATTCATTTTGCAGATACTTTTCAATGAAAAAAGGAAAGATAAATAATAAATTCTATTTAAAAAGAAAACTTAAATTATGCTCCAATTCACAGTTATACAATGTAATGAAAAAAATTAAAATCAATTTTTGTTTTTGATTTGGGAACAAACAACCCGCAAACAGAATACTTAGCAATAACAATTTTATATATTCTTTTAAAATCTATCAGGCATTTTTTCCCACAAGTTCCATACGTATGGTACATTATGCATAATTCGTTCGAAATTTTTTATTGCGCTGCCATTGATTAAATACTTTACAGCAGATATCTAAAAATGTTAAATCATGAAATATTAATCATGAATCATTAAAATTGAAGCATTTCAACATATATACCATATAGGCCAACAATTACTTACATATTTTTCTTCATTCGAATCGCATATTTTACTCTTTACTTTTTGAAGATATTCTTCGGAATTGAGGGGAAATTTGCTTGTCGGGGTAGTTACATTTTTTAGGGAACTATTGAGGGTTTGCAGCTGTAATTTTTGGTCTGCTAACATTTCCACTATTATTTTGTTTTGCTCTTCTGTTGTCACTATGAAATAAAGAAGAAAAGAAAAATTAATGATGACGAAAAAACATTATGCTTTACTTTGTAATTTTGAGAGCTGTTGCTATATATTTTTTGTTCAGCCATTTTAGTAGCCATTACTTGATTTTGAGTGTTGATCATTTCTATAAACTAAACAATTTTGTTAATAAAGAAGAAACACCATATTTAACAAAAACTACATTTGAGTTCTATGCAAAAAGAGCATTTGTTTGGCACAGTCTGAAAAACATAGTAATATGGCTTAAGAAAATTTTAAAATATATATTATAAATTTACTTACAATTATAAAGTCTGTTGCAAGCATTTAGATGTTTTAGATTTCTGCCTTCCACAATAACAGTTAGAATTGTGTAGATAATAAGTGTTGGCTATATTAAGAAAATTAGATTTTTTTTAGCTTTTTACAACTTTAAATGCAACTATGAAGAATTGACATTAAAAGAACTTTATTTTCAAAGGGCAATGATATTATTTTGTAGATAATGTTTTCAATGTTAGATATTTCCTCTCTATCTTATAATATCTTATCAGCAATAAATATACCTAATGCCGATAATGAGTCCAATGGCTCTTCAAAAATAAAAGATAAATATTTTTGAAATGTCGCGCTATAAAAAATGTCATTATTTTCTCCTCTTTTGAAGCCTGTAATTTTCAAAGGGGTAGATGGCGTTACAAGACAAATGTTGTCTGGTGTTTTAATACTCAACCAGCATTCATCACCTAAGTAACCATAAATAAGTCAATTTTTTCTTTTAACCCCATGTTTTTGGCTCTTCTTTTAAATTTCGACATTTCGTCTGTGTAATTGATTCAGGATATCAGTTGGTTTGCGAACATCTTTTTTTATCATTTGCAAGTGGTTCTCAAAACCATATGCTGAAAAGCTGTACAACAAACCGTGATGTTTGACGCATTCATATACATGAATCAAACTGTGCACATTATAGCAACGTTTTGAGGACCAAAAATGACACTGGAATTTTTAACAAAGAGTTTCAAAAATTTTCAATTTTTTTTGGACATGGCAAAAGCCTTATTGCACAATGAAATACTAAAAACGTGTAATAAAAATCATCACCAATATGGTTTTTTAAGACTAAAACAACAGTGTACAATAAGTATTGATGAAATTTTGTAGCTTTCTAGTTTGCAAGTTCATCCAAACCACGAGGCATTCTTGTGAAGTCTTTAGTAATACATTTTTTTAATGAAACTAGTAATTATATATATTTCCGCTTCATCAACATTTATATAGTTACCCCTAAATCAATAACGTGCATTGGGTCTAAAGCCACTTGACTGATCATATTTAAATTTATTTTCTCCAATGGTATTTTGACATGAATAAATGTTGGTTGGTGACGATTTTTGTATTTCCTTTTAGCAAAGTCATCATCGTCTATAATTGTACGTCTTTTTTTGGCCACTTCGGCACATTTTGAACAATCATTTGCAGATGAATGGCGAGCTATCCCACAAACGAATGATTTTGCGGAATCATCACAAATCACAGCTCTTATTTTAAAAATATTTTTTTTGCCACCAATAAACAAGTGATTTTCCTGTAAGTCGCAAATTTTTTCAACGAGTTTTTCTAGGAACTGACTTATATCATGAGGTTTCTATTTGCCCTTAAAAATACCAACAGGAAACACCTTTATTTTTCTAATATTAAAAACTTTAATTAATATTGGCAAAAGTTGCAGACCTGAACTTTTAAAGATAGGTAAACCATTAATAATAATGTCGAAAATTATTCCTTCATATTTTTGTAAAACTTATTCAGCCTTCATTAATATTTTTTCAGGCCGCAATGTTGATATTCACTAGGAGGGACAGAAATTATATCTGCCCTCGAACTAACGTTTTGCACCAGTGTCGTTGGAGAAAGATGCACATCCACACCATAACTTTTTAAAATTATTTGCAGTTTTCTCATGTTTTGGTAGGATGTTCGGCTATTTAACTGCCATTGCCATAAAGAACTTATAAATTGGTTTCTTTTGTCAAATT
Source organism: Musca domestica (assembly GCF_030504385.1). Classification (NCBI taxonomy): domain Eukaryota; kingdom Metazoa; phylum Arthropoda; class Insecta; order Diptera; family Muscidae; genus Musca; species Musca domestica. The sequence continues at coordinate 10,089,550 of NW_026712328.1, read as the reverse complement.
CCTCATTTGCATTGTAATGATCATTTTCTGTTTCTTCTATTTCAACCATTGCAGAATCTGTTTTTTCATTTTTTTCTACTACAATGTGCTCACAATCAACACTTGAATTCAATAGTCTTTTTACAACATTTTCTTTTTCTACGAACTATATTACATAAAAATATTTATATATTTTTATAAGTTATTATTTTTTACGTTTTAATCTTTTTCTTTTGTTTACACACTCTTTTCTTTGCATTTTAACACCACACAAAACGAATAAACCACCGCACAACGCTTCCAGAAACTAACTAAAAATCAGTGTCAAATTTGTGCCCAAAAAAAAAAAAAAAAGCAAAAAAACAAAAAAAAAACTCGTGCCTGCAAAAAAACTAACGCTTGCGCAAAACAACAACTTTATGAGCAGTCGATAAAAAACGAACGCTTGCCGTTATTTTTCTTAACCAAAAAATTCTTGATTGACAATGCCATGGTCCGTGACTGCATTACATAGGACAATGTTGTAACTAGTCCACAGCTGCTAAAATCGATCAAGCAGTATATACTTATTTTCAGGGGTAATGCATGCACTTATGAAAATATAGACACTGGAAAATTATTTTTTTATATAGGTGGCTCTCAGTCAACATGCTGGTTTACGCGGAAAAAACACATTTCGAAAACACATTGCATCGTATATCAAGAATTTCACTTGATAATTCTCGCATTTTTTGATGTCATCACATAATGTTTGCTTTTCATTTTTTCTGGATCAATTTTGAACAGACAAATATCCTAAAGTTTATGCTATTTTAAATATTAGAGAATTGAGAGAATTCAATATCCTCACTCATATAATAATTTGGAATTTTTTTTCAATAAATCGAGTGTTTGTTGTAAACATGTTTTAAATTGAGTTGTACGGGTTCGGTAAAGTGGGGGTATGACTATGGATTTATGAAACAAAATTTTCATTTTGATCTTTATCTGGAGTTTATACGGTAAACAGGAAGTGTGGGCTCACTGTGATGACAACATATTAGCATGGTCCAATCGCCATGGATAAAACAGATTTTCGGTATATTTTCCTGAAGCTATGGATAATCTATACCGTTTCCAATCGTCCCGCTAATTTCTCATTTTATCTTAACAATGACAAAGAAAAACAATTAAAAAAGCCGTAAGTTCGGCCGGGCCGAATATTGAATATCCTCCACCATAGGAACGAATAAAATCCGTTAAAAAATATGTTTAAATCTTAAAAATACCTAATGTAGCCGTTATATTAGGGTCTATACGACGACGTGCACTTGCTTAGGCAACTTTTGCCATAAGCCATTACAGCATTCCAATGCGAAACTTAAAAATAACTTCGGTGAATAATGTAAAATTATCAAAATACCGAATACCATATATGGGGGCGATACCAAATCGTTGACCTGCACAGACAATTTTCTGTCATAGGTTGAAGTACACATTACGAACTTCAAATACCAAAATTTGAAACAATTCCGGTGAATAATGTCGCTAAAATCATCAAAACACCGAACATCGGGAGGTGCCGTTATGTGGGGCTATATGAAGACGTGAACCTGCACAGTCAATTTTCTGTCTTAGGCTGTAGTATCAATTACAAACTTTAAATACCAAATTTGAAACTATGAATAATATCGCTAAAATCATCAAAATACCGGATAACGGGAGGTACCGTTATATGGGGGCTATACGAAGACATGGACCTTCACTGACAATTTTCTGTCTTAGGCTGTAGTATCCATTACGAATTTCAAATACCGAATTTTAAACAAATTTAAAAAATATTCTGGACGTAATCGGTCCAGATTCGGTGAAAATTCTTGGACAAATAGGAGAAAAAATTAGATTTTCGGAAAAAAATCGGTCAGAATTCGGAAAGAAATTCAGCGAAATATTCAGATTTTCTAAAAGAAATCGTCCAGAATTCGTAAGAAAATTCGGAATAAAATTCCAATTTTCTAAAAAAAACGCTCAGAATTCGGAAAAAAATACCGATTTTCTGAAAGAAATAGGTTAGAATTCTGAAGAAACATCTAAAAAATCGTCACACCAGTTAGAAATTAAAAAACACATGTTTATTTAAAAAACAAACAATTTATTTGAGAATTCATTAAAAAAGTATTTTAAATATTACATCTATAATACATTTACATCTTATATATCTTATAATTATTATTTTTGAAACATACATATAGGAACTAATATACAGTGCATCTCTATAAAACAAGAAAAAAACAACATTTGAAATTGAATGTAACAAACAAAAACGATATTTTTTATGGTTTTTATTTTATCTTGCCTGTAATAAATAATTCTATTTGAAACACCTTCTAGAGAATTTAAAATCTCTTTTTGAACATTTTTGTAAAACACTTTAATACAACTCAAGTGGAGCAAGTTTGCAGTTGTTTTTGAATTTTTTTCCATCATAATTTCTTAGAACGAAAGATAAAAGGCTGATTTACATTGCATGAACATTACAACAACAATAAAAACGCACATTTTTTTACAACGAAATCAAACAGTTCACAACAACAATAAAAAATATCATTTTTGCTTTACGCTTTGTAGTTGTTGTGATCTTGAAACCAGTGTGACCAGATTTAAAATAGTGTTGCTGCTAAAACAGCATAAAAATAATGCTAAAAATGCCAAACAAAAAAATTAAAATACCAAAAAATAATGCTTAATATAAACAACACTATGTGTTGGGGGTATTATAAGTTTGATTGGGCCAGAAATTATGTAACACTTTGAAATGTTGGGTTCCCACATAGGAAAGTATATATTGATCTTTCATCTCGCTGAGCAGAGCCGATATAGCTATGTTAATTTGCAATCACGCTACAGGTCACAATTATAAACCAATCGCCGCGGAATTTAGCATGGGGCTACAATTTGGATTGTCATCGGATAATATTGAGCGGGTGAAATAGACCATAAGTTTTGTGTTTAAAACAATTCCCATTAAACAGCGAATATTCTAAATCCGGTAAAATTAAAAATAGACGAAAAGGTTAATTCTGACCGTTACGTAGACGTTGATAGGGAAGATATCAGATATATATAGCTACATATATTCGCTAGAATGCTTACATCACAAAAATAGCTGGACTGATTTTGACAAATCTTGTCAATTCAGAATGCACTCTTGATGGGAAAGAAAAAAATCTAGACAAAAACGCATGAAAAGATTCCAATAAAGATGATAATATTGATTTTGTGATACTTTCTTTTTTCCATTTTGTCCCATTTTTGTCGCATGAGATATTTTCATATTGACTTACAATATTGAATTTTACATTTTGTAATAATTTTCCTCCTTACAACACTATAATATTATATACAGGCCACATTTATGGCCCGATCCTCACGAAATGATGAATGGAGGTGGGATTAATGTCAGAATAGAAGCCTGATGAATTTGGAGATGATCGCAAAATATATGGGGTTCAAATGGACCAAAAACTGAAAGTTTTCTGATACGTCATAATTATCGTCCGATCCTTAGGAAATTTTAAGTGGGGTTTGGTATCGGCCCTGCCAAGCACTTTGGATGGGGATTTTGGAGTGGATTTTGGGAAAAATGCTAATATTTCTATTCCACCTAAATGTTGAAGGCGCATTAGGAAATACACGAATGGCGCACTTCTGATCTTTTTTACAACAATTCATATAGAGAAACCTTAATTCATTATTCTGAATAGACATTAGCATGACTCTCTTTTCTTAAGCTTTGATATAGGACAAATTCTATAAGAATGTGCATTGCTTCCTTTCAAACCATAAAATTTTTCTAAAGACGAAAGGTTTTTGAAAAATAAAAATTGGTTCCAGATCCATGAAGTTTATTCAGAAGGAGGACCAGTAAGGTCCAACATCTGTTTTTAAATTTAATATGCTTAAAATGTATTAAGTCCTGCTACATGAAAATTAGAGACCGAATGATGATTAGAATGAGATCGTTTGTAATCTTGAAACTTTTGCAACCTTATTTAACCTTTTCAATCCGCATCTAATGCAAATTATTCATAGTGTATAATATCATTCTATTTCTAATTTCTGCTTTTATAAGATTAATGCCACTGAAAACTCCTCCAACTTCTGCGTTACTAAATGATAAAACTAGACACTACATAACAAAAGAAGACACTTCTTTGAACGGGTTCTCATTTAAAACATTTCTTCTTATACACATATCCAAAAATGAATGGTTGATTTTATGTTTGCCCATTCATATGTACTCAGCTTTTGCCATTGCTTTCTAAAATAGTAATTTCGTTCAAAATGTGCATGTAATTTAATTTTTTAGATTTTAGAAAAAATTGGATTTATAAGGAAGTACTAAAATATAAGAAAAATTTTGGACAAAGAAATGCTAAAGTAATAATTTCAAAGCTAAGAAAAATGCTAAATGAAAATTTTGCGGCTAAATACAAAAAATAAATGCTAAATTTAGCTGCAAATATGCTAATGGCTACACTGCTTGAAACGAATGATCACAACAACAACTACAATTCGTTTTCATGTGAAAGAGAATTTGCCGGAGCAATATACAGTCTACTCTCCGTTTGGATACTTTTCGAGTTTTTTTCGCTTAAAACGCAGGAAAATGTGCAGAAAATCGAAAAAAAAAAAACGTTTAGAAAATCGGACCAATTTCTACCCTTCACCATTTGGAACGAATTAGAAAATTTTCAAAAAAATAAAATCCATTAAAAATTTTTTTAAACTCTTTAAATATCTAATATAGGTGCCGATATATGGGGGAATATACGATATTGTGGACCTATAAAGACAAATCTATGTCTGGGTGTCAAGTGTTCACAAGGAACTCCTTGTGTGGATTTTCAGATAATTCCATTGGAAAATGTGGCTAAAATCATCAAAATACCGAATATCGGGGGTTACCTTTATATGGGGGATATACGATATCGTTAACCTATATAGAAAATTCTCTGTCGGGGGGTAAAGTCCTCACAAAGAACACTTTGTGTACAATTTTGGACCATTCCGTTGAAAAATGTGGCTAAAATCAGCAAAATACCGAATATCGAGGGGTACCGTTATATAGGGGATATACGATATCGTGGACCGAGCCCATCTTCGAACTTGAACTGCCTGCAGACAAAAGAGAGATCTGTGAAAAATGTTAGCTTCCTTTCTTAATTCGTTTAGACTGTAGCGTGATTACAACAGACGGACTGTTGAGTTATTTTCCCTTGTTTAATTATGCAAAGTAAAAAAGAAAACAAAGTAATTTTCTTTCAAGTAAACAAGGGTTGCACAGAATTGATTTATTTATTTAAAAGTATTTTGTAAAGGTTACTGGTGTTTAAGCAAAAGTACTTAGCTGTTGATCGCTCGGCTGTCCAATTAAAAAGAGAGCGAGTCAACTTAAACTACTTTGTTTGGTAGCCAAAAATCACCAAACGAAAAATGTACATAATATGCAACAGCTGTTTTGCATTTATATACATTTATCTTCTTTTGCATATTAGCACTACCTAGGCCAATCATGCTAATTCCATTTCTTTTACATATTTATTTTGTAACAAGAAAGGCTTAGGCATGCATCGGTCACACATAAATATGTATGCATACATGTGTAGTTGGTTGTGTACCATCTCGTTTGCCTTCTTCTATTCTGCATTCCCATTGTTATTAAGCAATAAGAATAACAAAGCATGTAGGAGAGGGGGTCGCGACGCACAAGCAAGCATCAAAGCGACCATCATAACAACACAACTGATCAGTAATCGATGTGTTGTTGTTGTTGTTGAAAAGAAGAAAAGGGAATCGGCAAATGAGTGGTCACCAAAGGTATTTTTGGCTACACTCATGATAATTAGTATACGCACAATAATTGATTTTTATAATTTAATATAAAAATAATGTAAGTAACTAATTATATGTTCAGAAGTGTAAATTGAATTGAAAATAATTATGATAAAAGTAAAGAAAATAAATTGACGAAAGAAAATTATAATAAAGAAATTAATTTTTATAAATAATATTAAAATAAATGGGTAAGTATAATAAAGAAATAATATTGTTAATAAATAGTTAGGATGATTGTTGGTGATGTTTGTTGTTTTTGGTAAAGTTGTTGCAGTTATTGGTTTTAGGTGATAAATGTGTAATGTGTTGTTAGTGGGTGGTGATGATGTTTGTTGATGATGATGGTGTTGTTGCTATTTGTGGATGGTGATGATTGTAGTGGGTTGATGAGGTTTTTATTAACATTCTCCCCCCTGAAGGACGAATGTGCTTGAATGCGGGTTACTATGATATGATGAACTACCGATGGGAGTATTTTAGTCGAGGTAGAAACCTCCGCTATGCTCCGACTCACAGCGTGGTAGTGTAGTCAGCATATTAGCAACCATACATCCAAGAAAATGACATGTAAACTATTTAAAGTTGTTTTGCGGTATCGTCCATATCAGGGTCAGAATGAGGTGAATTATCTGGAAGTAAACTGATTTTAGAAATTGGTCGTTTAACAAGTTTGTTTTTTATAAGAACAGATACCACCCTTGTATGTCCATAAGGTCCTGGATGTGTATTTTCAATACGGCCAATTATCCATTGTCCAGGTCCACATTTTTCATCAGTGACAAGTACCAAATCTCCAATTTTAGGATCCGTTCTGAGCCATTTTGGACGAGCTTGAAGGCTATTTAGGTATTCGTTTTGACATCTTTTCCAAAAGTGTTGCTTTATTTTTTCAATAGTTTTCCAACGGGTTAGGTTATTGATATTAGAATCCAAAAGCGTTTCTTCTTGTAAGCTATTTGTAGGCTCACCTATAAGAAAATGCGCTGGAGCAATAGCTTCAAAATTTGACGGATCAGAAGATAATGGGCAAAGTGGGCTAGAATTGAGACAACTTTCAATTTGGCATAAAAGAGTTGTTAATTCTTCAAAGGTTAGATTTCTATAATTTGTAATTCTTTTCAAGTGATATTTAACAGATTTTACAACTGCTTCCCAAAGACCACTGAAGTTGGTATTTTTGGCTACACTCATGGTAATTAGTATACGTACAATAATTGATTTTTATAAATTAATATAAAAATAATGTAAGTAACTAATTATATGTTCAGAAGAGTGAATTGAATTGAAAATAATTATGATTAAATTAAAGAAAATAAATTGACGAAAGAAAATTATAATAAAGAAATTAATTTTTATAATATTAAAATAAATGGGTAAGTATAATAAAGAAATAATATTGTTAATAAATAGTTAGGATGGTTGTAGGTGATGTTTGTTGTTTTTGGTAAAGTTGTTGCAGTTATTGGTTTTAGGTGATATTGTGATGAGTGTAATGTGTTGTTAGTGGGTGGTGATGATGTTTGATGATGGTGTTGTTGCTATTTGTGGGTGGTGATGATTGTAGTGGATTCTCTTGTGTGGATTCTCATACAATTTCATTGAAAATTTTGGCTAAAATCATCAAAATACCGGATATCGGGGGGTACCGTTATATGGGGGCTATAAGATATCGTGGGCCGATATCTTCGAACTTGACCTGCCTGCAGACAAAAGAGAGATCTGTGCAAAATTTTAGCTTTCTATCTTCATTCGTTTTGACTGTAGCGTGATTACAACAGACGGACGGATAGGGCTACATCGTCTTAGAATCTTACGCTGATCAAGAATATATATACTTTGTTGGGTCTAAAATGATTATTTCGATGAGTTACAAACGGAATGACGAACTTAGTATACCCTCAATAATGCATGCATGGTGGAGGGTATAAAAACAATGTACCATGCGGGGAAATAAATTGGTTTAAAACTAAGTTTAAATTAGTTTAAAACAAGTTAAAAAGCAGTAAGTTCGGCCGGACCGAACTTTGAATGCCCTCCACCATTTGGAAATAATTTGGAATTTTTTAAAAAATAAAATCTTTAAAAAATTCTGTTAAAGTTTTAAAAATACCGAATATAGCCGTTATATAGGGGTCTATACGACGTGGACCTACATAGGCCTTGTATGTCATAAGCCATTACCATATTCAAATTCGAAACTTGAAATAAACGGTGACTAATGTAGATAAAATCATCAAAATATCGTATATAGGGAGGTACCGTTGTATCGGAGCTGTGCGAAGACCTGGACCAGCAAAGACAATTTTCTGTCACAGGTTATAGCATCCATTACGAGCGTCAAATACGACATCTCAAACAATTTCGGTGGGTATTGTACCTTAACTCGTCAAAATTCCGAATATAGGGAGGTACTGATATATATGGCGCCTATGCATAGACAATTTTCTGTCACAGACTGTAGTTCCTATTACGAACTCTTAATACGTAATTTGAAACAATTCCGGTAAATAATGATGCTAAAATCATCAAAATTGTGGGAGGTACCGTTATATGGGGGCTATACGAAGACGTGGACGTGCACAGACTATTTTCTGACTAAGACTGTAGTATCCATTTTGAACTTCAAATACCAAATTTGAAACAATTCCGGTGAATAGTGTCGCTAAAATCATCAAAATACCGAATATCGGAAGGTACCGTTGTATGGGGATTATACGAAGACGTGGACCTGCACAGATAATATTTTATCATACGCTGTAGTATCCATTTCGAACTTCAAATACCAAAGTTGAAACAATTCCGGTGAATATTGTCGCTAAAATCATCAAAATGCCGAATATAGGGAGGTACCATTATATGGGGGCTATACGAAGACGTAGACCTGCACAGACAATTTTCCGACTTAGGCTGTAGTATCCATTTCGAACTTCAAATACCAAATTTGAAACAATTCCGGTAAATAATGTCGCTAAAATCATCAATATACCGAATATCGGGAGGTACCGTTGTATGGGGGTTATACGAAGACGTAGACCTGCACAGACAATTTTCTGTCATAGGATGTAGTATCCTTTTCGAACTTCAAATACCAAAGTTGAAACGATTCCGGTGAATAATGTCGCTAAAATCATCAAAATACCGAATATCGGGAGGTACTTATATATGGGTGCTATATGAAAACGTGGACCTACATCGCCCATTTACGAACATAACCTGCCTACTGGAAAAATAAACACGTGTGCAAAATTTTAGCCTTCTATCTTAATTCGATCGAAAGATAGCGTGATTACAACAGACAGACAGACAGACGGACATGGCTAAATCGACTTAGAATTTTACAATTAGTGGACAATTGACCATTCCTGCATTACTTTGAAAGTAGATACCAGATACTTTTAACCGATTTAAAGTCAGTAAAAAGCAAGTAAAAAAGCTGTAAGTTCGGCCGGGCCGAACTTTTAATACCCTCCACCATGTGGTACAAATTTGGCAATTTCCAATAAATAAAATCCGTTAAAGAATCTTAAGAATACCGAGTGCTTATACGACGACGTGGGCCTGCATAGGCATATTTTGTCATAAGTTATTACAATAAGTTAAATGTGAAACTTGAAGAAAAATCTGTTTATAATGTAGTTAAAATCATTAAAATACCGAATATGGGGGGTACCGTTATATGGGGGCTATTCGAAGACGTAGACCTGCACAGAAAATTTTCTGTCTAAGGCCATAGTATCCATTACGAACTTTAAATTCCAAATTTTGAACGATTTCTCTAAATAATGTCGCTTAAATCATCAAAATACCGAAAATCGGGGGGTACCCTTATATGGGGGCTATACGAAGACGTAAACGTACATGGCTCATTTTTTGACTTGGGATTAAGTATCCATTACGAACTTCAAATACCAAATTTGAAACAATCCCGGTGAATAATGTCGCTAAAATCATCAAAATACTGAATATCGGGAGGTACAGTTATATGGGGGCTATATGATAACTTGGACCTACATGGCCCATTTACGAACTTAACCTGCCTATTGGCAAAATATACATGTGTGCAAAATTTTAGCCTTCTATCTCAATTTATTCGAAAGATAGCGTGACTACAACAGACAGATAGACAGACACACAGACAGACAGACGGACATGGCTAAATTGTCTTAGAATTTTACGCTGATCAAGAATATATATAATTTGTTGGGTCTGACATGAGTATTTCGAGGAGTTTCAAACGGAATGACCAAAATTAATATACCCTCCATAGTATGGTGGAGGGTATAAAAAGCACTAAGTTCGGCCGGGCCGAACTTTTAATACCCTCCACCACTTGCAACGAATTTGGAAATTTTTGAAAAATAAAATCCTTATAAAATTCTGTTAAAATTTTAAAAATACCGAATATAGCCGTTATATTGGGGTCTATACGGCGTGGACATACCATGGCAGAAGAATACAGGTTGAGTGAGAAGAGAAAACCAACCGAATGGTTAGGCTGTAGATTCAATTCTGTTTTGGATCCTGCTCGGAGGATCAATGTTTTTAATGATAAGAATATAGTCCAATCTCCCTCTTCGACTCTCAACTCTATTCTGTGTTCACTGAGAAAAGAAACACGACCGCTTCGTTAAGGTGTTATTTCAATTCTGGTTTTTATTTAAAAGTATATTCCTTAAGTACTACTGAAACTAATCTATCTTAACCTAATCGCAGCCACACAATTATTCTTATCTATTCTAATACTGAATGGAGAACATTGTAGGGCTGCTTGTCATTTCATTCAAGTGGTCTTGTGCATCTACTGAGCGCATTGATATCTGTGCGTGTGGGTCATAGCCTTTATTATCTCACACATTATCGTATGCGTCAGCGCACAAGATCACCGAATTGTTCACTGTGGTGTTTTATGGCGGCTGGGAAATATGTAATTTTTGAATATTGATTGTTTATTGCTAGTTTTTCCCAGCGCCTCAACCGCACTCAAAAGTATGTACAAACTATTTTGTACACAGGTAGGGAGCATTGATATGTCAACAAAATTTAAAAGCTTTTTTCAAATATAAGTAGATTTTTATATGTTTTCTTATACTACGTCATTCGGAGGCTAGTAAATTTCGCGTTTTTCAGACATTTTTACAAATTTAAATAGTTTTTCATTCAACGTTTTCAATTCCAAAATTGGTTTGACAGTTCATTGTCCCAGCAGCTGTGTCAACGCGTCTACCTATATTCTACAACCATGGGACATACATAGGCATTGTTTGTCATAAGCCATTACCATATTCAAATTGGAAACTTGAAATAAACTTGAATAAATAAATAAACCCATATATCAGTACCTCCCCATATTCGGTATTTTGACGATTTTAGGTACAATACCCACCGAAATTGTTTGAAATGTGGTATTTGAAGTTCGTAATGGATGCTACAGCCTGTGACAGAAAATTGTCTATGCTGGTCCAGGTCTTTGCACAGCTCAAATTTAACGGCACCTCCTTATATACGATATTTTGATGATTTTAGCTACATTATTCACTGTTTACTTCAAGTTTCGAGTTTGAATATGGTAATGGCTTATGACAAACAATGCCTATGTAGGTCCACGTCGTATAAACCCCAATAGACGGCTATATTTGGTATTTTTAAAATTTTAACAGAATTTTTTAAGCATTTTATTTTTTTGAAAATTTTTTTAATTCGTTCCAAAAGGTGGAGGTTATTCAAAGTAGGTGTGGCCAGTTCGTCTGACATCATCAAAGCTGCAGCCGCTCGCTATATACCTGCTGTTCGAATACCCGAGATAAGACCAAATTTCCCAGCAGAGGCAGCGGGATTAGCAAACGAACGTGATGATCTCCGTCGTACCAACCCCACTGATCCTAGAATCAATGATTTGACAGTGGAAGTCAACCGGTAGGTACAGGAGCATAAGAGGAAAAAGTGGCAAGACCATCTGAAGTGCTGCAACCTGTAACTGATATGAGTAAGCTGTGGGTAACGGTTAAGTCGCTCTCGAACCCTGGAAAAAAGGATGATAGGACCTCAGTCACTTTTAACCACGTAACGGTGACTGATCCGAAGAGGTGCGCGGAATATTTTAACCGACAATTTGTCGAGCACCCCGAGAGCGATAGGGCTGAGACATCTAATTCATTATTGGCGCTCATTTCATTCATAATGTCATTATGTACCATATTATCTCCTTTAGTACGAGAATTAGCATTTTCATTTGCATCTTTCTCATGAAAGATGACATTGATGCTTTCATCTAAGATACGTGTATCAGTTATATTTTTGGTGTAACGTTCTGCTAATGTTTTATTTGCAACTAATCTGCCGTTCTCGGACGGCTCAAAATCAATACTTTCGTTTAAAATCCGAGTTCTTCTTGTTTTCTTTTGATTTCGGCTATAATTTTCTGATGACGTTGCTTTGTCAATTAGGTTACTACAAGTGTTCTAAAATATATGGTTCGGATTTATTAAAAAAAAAATAAATATATTTAATTTCATCTTACTTGTTCACATATCTCGAGTGGACCTTTAGTGTAGTCGTTCAAACAAGTTGTTGTACTTGTTTCAAATTCTCGTTCAAGAGTTTTCTTCGTTCCAGGTTCTTCTATTACGTGATAACGATTAATGGACTTTTCAAGAACCATGTCATCTGGTTCTAGAAACAGGTTATCATTTTGTACGCCACCATAACTTCTTTTTGTTTCTAAATTTGTGTCGCCTTCATAATTCTCAAGTTCCATATCATTTACGCAGTATATTGTTTGTCTAGACAACTTTTGGTTTTCCATATCGATTTTAGGGCGTAATTTGTCCGATGGATCAAGTTGACTAATGTATATAGCATTGTGTGTTTTCTGGCCGACACCGTAGTAACAAGATATCTCATTTTCAGTTATCTTCTGGAATACTGCCGAGTCAGTATATTCAATATCCATGTCGAAACTTCCGAATATTGTTTTTCTTTCGTTAGATGGTTTAGTTATGCTTTTACTGTCGTATTGCGCTTTCTGCGGCTGAAAATTCTCTTCATCAACTCGTATTTTTACAATTTTTTTTGCATCACTTTCTACATCATTATATATTTTTTCTGTTTCCCTGTTGTCCCTGTTGTATGGTTGGGGGGGGGGAGAGGCAAGGCTACGTCGTATACCAATTGTGGAACAGATATCTTCATGATTTTGGCAAATATTAGGATTTAAGATAAATAAAAAAAATGGGCGCAAAATTGGGTCACTTTTTCTTTGCATAAAAACCTAAATCGGGTTAGGACGAACATTAAAAAGAAATATTGAAATAGTTCCAGCCGGTCTCAAGTGATTCAATTACCAACGAACAACAATTGGTTTATATATAGATTAAAAAGTCAGTTCCGTGGTCAGTTCCTCATCCCCCAAATAAATACTTAGAATTGGAGGAAAAGTCTACAGTATATAAGGATTTTAGATAAATCTAAATAGTGTGCGTAAAAGTAGGCTTGGTCAATATTTTTTTTAAACCTAACTCGGGGTATTGCGAACGTTTGTATAAAAAATTATACAAATCGGTTCAGCCGTTCTCAAGTGATTCCACTACCAACGAACAACAATTGATTTATATATATATATATATATATATATATATATATATATATATATATATATATATATATATATATTGCTCTTTTATTAAATTGGCTTCTTTATACTGTTTGTAAATCCTCAAAGTAGTCACGTTAGGACCAATAAAGTATTTATAGTTGATCACCTTTCACAATGTTACTCCTAAAGTTCGTTATGCCATATTTGCTAATGGAATTATTTGAAAATAAGTAGTTAGAATTCGTAATGTGTTCTACCTACTGTGACAGAACATATCCACATTTTCCTGTTGCGACCATATCATATATCGGCAAATCGAGGTATTCAGTTTTTTGATGATTTAGCCGCATTTGTTAATATAAGTGTTTTAACTTATTTTTTCATGTTCTCAGTAAATACATTTCACACAGTACTTTAATGAATTTAACGTTTTTTTTTAAACAGATCTAATTTGCATTTTAAAACTGAACTGAATTTCGGCCTGCCTTTTTATACCCTCCACCATACATCGTATGGAGGGTACATGAAGTTCCTCATTCCGTTTGCAATTCATCGACCCAACAAAGTATATATATTCTTGATCAGCGTAAAATTCTAAGACGATTTAGCCATGTCCGTCCGTCTGTTGTAATCACGCTACAGTCAAAACGAATGAAGATAGAAAGCTAAAATTTTGCACAGATCTCTCTTTTGTCTTCAGGCAGGTCAAGTTCGAAGATGGGCTATATCGGCCCACGATATCTTATAGCCCCCATATAACGGTACCCCCCGATATCCGGTATTTTGATGATTTTAGCCAAATTTTTCAATGAAATTGTATGAGAATCCACACAAGAAGTTCTCTCTGGGTACTTTATCCTTGGCAGAGAATTATCTATATAGGTCCACGATATCGTATAGCCCCCATATAACGGTACATCCCGATATTCGGTATTTTGATCATTTTAGCCAGGTTTTCTAATGGAATAGTCTGAAAATCCACAAGAGGAGTTATTTGTGAGCACTTTACCCCCCGAAATAGAATTATCTATATAGGTCCACGATATCGTATATCCCCCATATAACGGTACCCCTCGATATTTGGTATTTTGATGATTTAAGCCACATTTTTCAATGGAATTGTATAACAATCCACACAAGGAGTTCTTTGTGAGTACTTTATCCCTTGACGGAGAATTATCTATATAGGTCCACGATATCGTACAGCCCCCATGTAACGTTACACCCCCCCCCCCCCCCGGGGGGAAATTCTTTGTGAGCACTTTACCCCCTAAAACGGAATTGTCTCTATAGGTCCAGAAGATCATATAAACCCCATATAACGGTACCCCCGATATTCGGTATTTTGATGAGTTTAGCCACATTTTTAAATGGAATCGTCTGAAATTCTACACAAGGAGTTCTTTGTGAGTACTTTACCGCCAGAAAAAGAATTGTCTATATATGTCCACAATATCGTGTATCCACCCATATATCGGCACCTTCCGATGTTAGGTATTTTAAAGATTTTAACAGAATTTTTAATGGATTTTATTTTTTTTTTGAAAATGTCCGAATTCGTTCCAAATGGTGTAGGGTATTCAAAGTTCGGCACGGCCGAACATACTGCTTTTTTACTTGTTGGAATTCAATTCTATTTTTAAAACAAATATATATTTCAAAAATTATACAAAATTGTTTTACTGTTTTTTTCAATGCACACTTTTTTGACGGGTCTTCTTTGTATGGGTCTTCCTTCTGTGTTCGCAAGGTGTCCATTAGGCATTCAAATACATTTTGATAATCCTTTAGACCATATTAACGTCAATTATAACGTTCGGCAAAAAACTTCAGAAATTCAGCGTAAAATTCTAAGTCGATTTAGCGATGTCCGTCTGTCTGTTGTAATCACGCTATCTTTCGAACGAGTACAGATAGATGGCTAAAATTTTGCACACATGTTTATTTTTCCAGTAGCCAAGTTAAGTTCGTAAATCGGCCATGTAGGTCCACGTCTTCGTATAGCCCCCATATAACGGTACCCCCCGATATTCGGTATTATGATGATTTTAGCGACATTATTCACCGGAATTGTTTCAAATTTGGTTTTTGCAGTTCGAAAGGGATACTACAGCCTAATACAGAAAATTGTCTGTGCAGGTCCACGTCTTCTTATAGCCTATGTCTGTTTCAAAAAGTCTTTTTGTTTATATAATCGCCTGGATATTCTGGTATACCGTTCTCTATTTCTATAAATACATTTTCACTTGATACCTTTTTACGCTTTTCAGCCTCTATGATAACTCCACACTTTTTTCACTTTCCCCCAAAGGCGTTCCAGTATTTAATAAATTTATATATTCCACCCTTTGGGATTTAATTAATTTTCGTAGATGGGACTTGTTACCCTTTTTATATTTCACTTTTCTTTCCACAACTTACGCGTTTTAATCTGTTCAAATCTTAATATAAATGACTTAATTTTTTCTTTTTATCGCTCAGCAAAGTGTTTTGTTATTCCTGGAATGCAATTCTAACGGTTTTTGCTTTTTGTGGTGTGATCTCTTGAGAGATAGAGAACTTATATGTATTTTGTTTTTGCAATTTATTTTTGTTTTGATGTTTGAAGCGGTTGATCTCCAGATGACTTTTCAACCAATTTGTAGTTAGTTGTAAAATAATACATTTAAAACTAAAGATAATATCAACCAGTTGCGAAAAGTCCCTCAGGGAAGTTAGTCCATAAATGCATTGTTCTTCAACTAACTACAAATTGGTTGAAAAGTCGTCTGAATATCAACCAGTAGTGGTTACTTCGCTTTTTGATCTCCAGATGACTTTCCAGCCAATTTGTAGTTATTTTTAGAATAATGCATTTATAACTAAATATTTGGTCAACCGGTTGAAAAAAGTGCTGCAGGGTATTTACATTGATAGCAAGTTGGATGTGCGAAAAACCAATTCAATTTTTCAAATATATATATAAATAATGCACATATACTGGAACCTACCATTGCACTATGGTTTTTTTTACGTTTATTTTGGCATAAACTCTAATTTTAAAGCTATTGTATTGAAATTTGGTTTGTATTCATTTTTTATGCCCCCAAGATGACCTACGAATTTTCATATGATTTGGGGCACTATTTCATATAGCTGCTATATAGCCGATCTGGCCGATTTGATCCATCTTTTTTGTTTATGAAGCTATTGAAGTGAAATTTTTTTTGTGTACATTTTTATTCTCCCAAGATGATTTGGGGAAACATACTGCTCATTCATTACAATAATTATACTTTTGCTAAGCCATTTTGAATGTTTAGTTTTAAATCGCTCTAGTTTACGGATGCACTTTGGCAAATGCATTTTTATATAATTAACAAAATCTTTAACTTGTTTTGATATCAAGCGCATTTGGTCTTCATTTAAACTGATCTTATTGATATTCTGTAACACATATTTCACAAGTGTATCTTCTGAGCGATTGTTGCTGCTCCAAATTTCAATAAGCGCTTCATGGGCAAACACATGTTTATCTGCAAAACACGTGTTGGCACAAAATAGAACAAAAGAGGCTAGTTACTCATAAATTAACACACTTTTGTTAATAACTTGGGATTTATACCTTTTTGCAATGTTTTGCCATTCACAAGTTACAACATATAATCATGACGAAAAGGGCATCTCGTCTTAATTTTATATACCTGCACTAACGTTTTCCATAATTACACATTGTAACTTTTTTCAATTTTGTTAAAACACAAGCACTTGAACTTAGCTGACTTTAAAAGCTCGTCAGCAAAAAAGGGTTGTCACCCGCATTGATATTAAATATTTTTTTTTTCTAATATGGGTATCTACATTTAGGAAATCAGTTAAATTTCAAAATATGAAACCAAAAAAAAAAAAAAAAATGACTTTATGCCAAAAAATCATGCTTTTTACCCACAGTGCATTGGTGGTTTTAGAATTTCAATGTAATATTTTGAATCCATTATCCCCTCAACAAAATGAATTGTATAGCCCTGTCCTTAAATTCACAACGAAGTTTGAGCCAAGCCAATCTTCTTTCACTGATCCAAAAAGGTTTATTTTCATTTCATCTGTGAAAAGAGCTCAGTGATATACGGAGACAGTTCGGAAACTTCATGGTAGAATTTAGAAGGTAAAGTCATGCAGTCATGTGTTTACAATTTTTTTCAAAATTGTACATTTGACAACGTCTGTCAAAATGATTTTGACAACTATAGATTCAAATAAAACAAAATTAAAATGTAAATTTTGAATTCGAAAATATGAGAAAAATGTTTTCTTGCAAAAAAATTAATTTTAGACGAAATAATTTTTGTTATTGTTCCCAAAATCGAAGAAGACCGTAAATGACGGTCTCAAGCATTTGACTCTTATAATTTTTGAGACACGAATCGTACAATTTTCAAAACGGAGCTGCGTCCCATCTTTACATCAGATAATATGCAGACGTACTGGGATGAGCAAATAATTCCTGTATTGATGGAAATTTGAGGGTGTGCCGTTCAATTTGCCTTTTATGGGAGTTACCAGCAGGAGTTGTCCATTCTTCATATTCGATTTTTTGTTAGTAGAAATATTGTGATGTACGAAATTTAAAGATAATTGGAGGTACTGAAAGGATTGGGTCGATATTGTCCCTTTTCACATCTGACCGAGAATTGGTGTAAATAATAGAATTTATTTAGAACTAGTTAATCAATACACTTATATAAATGTATGCACACAATATACTCCGTTTAAGTAGCCGGCCTTCGAAAGAGACTTGAAATCTTCTCCTCTGGAATTTGTCGGACACAAGTTTTTCTTAACATAATAATGGTTTAGGTTGCTGTCATTCTGTCCCTGAGTTTTACCCGCTACAGCAAGTCCAAAACAGGCTACGCGAATCAAAGTTTTAAAATGGACAGGAATTTGGGAATCTTCAGGACCCTATGTTACAGAAAATACGGGTTTCTTCTTAAAAAAATGTATCTTGTTTTAATCATGATAAAAAGGCCGACCTTCGGTGAAAATACTTAATTTATGTGACACATGTTGGGTTACGTTATACCGTTAACCACTCTGAATAAATAACTCTTGGTTTTGTTGTGACAGTTCATATGAAAGATTGTTTTGACAAGCTCAGTTATAGAAAATGCAATGATGGGAATGCTTATATTAAATGACTTTACCTTTTTGATTCTACCATGGAAAACTTCTTAGCCCAGCAAAAAAAAAGCGCGGTATAACAGAAAAATTTAAGTGTTTTTGAAACTTCCATCTCTGTTATGAACACATGTTAAATTTTATTTCGATCTGGCAACAGGTGTTCAAAAAAGGCGCATCCGCCATTTTTTACAGTCAAAAAATTAGAAATGCGTGCTGTCATTAAATATTTACATAAAAACGTTTATCGGGACAGGAACTTTATAATGATATGGAATGTGTTAGGAGAAAGTACTCCTTCATATGCAACATAAAAAATCGGGTTGCATAATTTAAACGTGGTCGTACAATCATTATAGGTAAACAACGTAGTGAACGTCCAAAAACAGCAACAACAACAGAAATTGTAGAATTGATATGGCATTAAATGATCTACGAATAAAAGTGCGTGAAATTGCTAATATCATGGACATCTCAAATTATCGTGTCCATTTAATTTTGCATGTGGAACTACAGGTGAAGAAGCTTTCTGCAATATGGGTGCCGCATTCGTTAACAGTCGATCAAAAACGCATAAGAATGAACATTTCTCATACTTGTTTGGATCGTTTCAAGCGAAATAAAATGGATTTTAAGCGTCGTTTCATAACTGTAGATGACACATGGATCCACCAATATACTCCAGAGACAAAAGAACAGTGCCCCAAAGAAGGCAAAAAAATTCAATCGGAAACAACGTTTTTTTTTTTGGAAATTCAAAGTTATTTTATTGATTGAATATCTGCAATGAATTCAGAGTTCTTTTACAACCTTCTAGATCAATTAAATGTACAAATTCGATTCTTGCTTGCTTGAACACCCACCGTATTCTCCTGATTAAGCTCCCAGTGACTTTTACTTCATCCCAAATCCAAAAAAAATCTTTGGCAGAACTATGTTAATCAGGGATATATATATATATATATATATATATATATATATATATATATATATATATATATATATATATATATATATATATATATATATATATATATATATATATATATATATATATATATATATATATATATATATATATATATATATATATATATGTATTGTCTGTTACAAAAAAAAACTTTTCGTCGACCGTGCCCTGTCTATTAATAGAACAGTGTTGGCGTGTTTGTTCGGGATGCCAGTGTATTTTGTTGTTGCAAAATGATCAGGCTTAATCCCGTTATTGTTGTTTTTATAAAATATATAAAAACGTGAGAGGTCTCAATGCGAAACTTAGAAGCATTTACTTAAAATCCTTTGACTGCGATTTTAAAATTTTTGTCTTTACATAGACATGGCTATAACATGAGACTTGTGACACTGAGATTTTACCTGATCAACATCACATTTACAGAAAAGAAAGATTAAATAAAATTGGTTGATTTCCATTGCCGTTCATAATTCCATTGTCTCAGAAAGTAACAGTATAGCCTAAAATTGAATTAGTTTTTGTTACATTGTAATATACTTCATCTTATATAACTTGCTCTTATATTGGTCCAAATTCAGACATTAAATTTGATCTTAAGTATTCAGCATTAATGAAAGAGGTGCCATTATATCATTGCTCAATGATATGAAATGATTTGCCTTGGGGATTTGAATCAACCTAATCCCAGTAGAGAAATATTGTAGATTACGTACCAGTTCTTGCTACTGAACTGTCTGCAAAGATTGCAATTTTATGGAAAGCATGTTTTATACATGTCTTTACCAAATAAATGCAATATATATATATATATATATATATATATACATACATATATATATATATATATATATATATATATATATATATATATATATATATATATATATATAATTACAAAGTTATTTGTATTCTCCTGGGGAGAATATCTCAGACAAAAACAAGGGAAACTGATGAGGATTGGTGGCTCGTTCCGAAACCCTGCCTTACCCCTGGTAAACACTACCGTCGTTCTCCACTAATAAACAAACATTGTTTTTAAAAAAACAACAATAATGCGATTAAGCCAGACGACTTCGGAACAAAAAAAAAAAAAAAATTCATTGTTATCCCGAACAAACATGCCAACGCTGTTCTTAGAAGGGATAATAATTTAGTTAGTTTTTTGACAACAGTACAAATGAAATATTAACCAAAAACTAACGAGGCTTCTTCGTTCCCTAAATACAAATTCTTTTACTAACAATCCTTTGGGTCAGAATGTTAACCATTGAATTAAATTAAATTTTGCAGGGGCAACGATGATGGGATGAAGTATTACGGGGTTGCAACGTATTAATTTCAAAAATGTCATATTATTCTCAATTTTGTTTTAGGTAAGATCGAATGTTATTTTGTTTTTGGGTAAGATCGAATGTGGTACCGAGACAAAAATATAGTTTTGCGCGGCGCAACAACACTAAGTTCATCAGTAAGAAAGGCATAGGGGTTACGTTATTAATGTCTGCAGAAACAGATTTTTTATTAATTCCGAGGTTCCGTTGTTAACTTATACAGAAACAGAGAATTCATAAATACCTGAAGTATATGCAGAAACAGATTGATTATTAAAGAGCAGTATATTTTTATATTTATCTAAAGGAATAGAATTGGTTTCTGTAACCGATGGAGTTTTGATCAATATAGAAGGATTGATTTTGGTCCAATTTATTCATGTTTTCGAAAATGATTCTTATTATTAGCCCATATTTCAAGATTTACTTACAGTCTATATTAATAATACTAGGCTAAGCCATATCGAGTGGTTATTTCGGAATTTCCATTAACTAATGGTAGTTTTGTTCTAACATGAAAATCTTTGAAATCTTTAGGAGCTTTTATTTTATAAAGGAGGTACTGTGTGGTATTATAGTGAGGTACTGTGTGATATTATATTATAAATTTATCTTTTACCCCTAATAATTATGTATATTTTCCATTGTTAACATTTAAAATTAAATGATACTTAGGAATTTTTAATTCACTTGCGTCACATTTGACGCGTTTCTTTCAAATGCTAAAGATCAGACAAATAATTAAAACAACATATATGATTATTTTTCGTTATTTCAAGTGGGTATGAGCGTATTAACCGGAAACTTTACATGAAAAACAATTCCAAAAATACAGCATGTGCAAATTTTTAACATACTCCACTTTCCATTACGAACAAAATTGATGAACTGAACTTTTCAAAACCTGTTCACTATAGGTAAAGGTTGTTCAGTTACGAATGGCTCGGAGGAGCAAGCAATGGAGCACCGATCAAAAAATGCTTCGGTGTCAAAGTAACGATGTCAGTAGAGCTATTTGACAATGAACATAGAGGTCGATAGTTCAAACAAGTCTCTATTCTAGCTATAACTGTAGCCAACTCTTAAAACTTATAATGAAGATTACGAACCTTCTTTCAGGTGCTCGAACTTCCCGGAGGCCACTCATAGGGAGAGCACCAGCTGGGTTGACCCGTAAATGCTTGGACATTAAATGGCCCAGCAAAATCCACACCAGTTGTAATGAAAGACCTACTATTCAATTCATACGAATTATGCACTCTCATCTTGGTAGGGTTCAAGGGAGCCAAAGAACTCTTTCTATCAAGAGGACGGCGTTCTAATAAAACCCTATATTCGTCCGCATAGTACTTTTTTTGAACCAAAATTATCAATTTACTACGGACGGAGTCGAAGTAATTATTGCGTCAGTGTGAACAAAATTGCTTTTATGTCATGTATGATTGCTATGGAAGAAGAGATGGCACGAAGAGGTCTCCTCATTGCTCGCTAATAATGAAGCGCAATGTTTTTACAGAACGCTTCTCAGGGTCAGTTTTAAGAATAGAATGATCACGAACTGACCACTCGGATTTATGATCACAATAAATGTAGAGGGTTGAAAATGCCAAGTTTGTGGGTGTTTTCCTGGAAAAAGCTGGATTGTTATGCTGCCGTTTTGTGGACAGAAAAATATTCTTTAGAATTAAAAATATTTTCCTCTCGGTTTTGGATCGAAAAAATGGAAGAAAAGAAATAAAACAGTGGGATAAGTTTTATGTTGGGAAAAAGAAAAATTATGGTTCTTTATTTATTCAAATTGGAAAATTTGAACGATGCTTACCAATAACAACAATTGTGATTGTAGGTTGGTTTACAAGTAAGTTTATTAGGGAAAAGGGAAAATTGAAAAGCCACACATAGGACACAAACGGACATTTTGAATAATTGAGCGACAGAAACACAACAAAGCTTATGGGTCGACTCGAAACTTAGGAAATAGAATTAGGGTTACCAGATCGAAGAATTTCGTATTTCCATCACCGGCCCCTTGCAGTGCGTCCGCAATGGAAATGAAGCAATCTGATCCGTGTATGTCCTGCTCTGGTTACAAAAGCAATGGAAATAAAAATGAACTTAGCTTAATAATAGGATAATTTTTATAAAGATGATGACCAGATACATAGATACGTTTCTGTCGTCAGACCAGATGGAATCACGAACTCGCATCTGCTTCGGAATGTACAAGCTGAAAAGGAAAGTTTGTGCTTTTTGGGGGAAGTAAGACAATAGTGCATTCTAAGGAATTCAGGAATTTAATAATTAAAATTCAGGGAAAAAAATTAAATTAACGGATTAACATTTTTAAGAACATAGCCCATAGATGACCCAACCAAAAACGGTACTTTGTGCAATTGGTAAACCATACCCTTCCTGCGAAATTACTTTCGGGTAGATATCGACTCCTATGACAATATCGATCCCTGATGCCTGAAAGAATTTCGGATCCGCTAAGAAGAGGTGTGGAAAATTCTTCTTGAAATCATCGAGCAGGGATTCGGCTAGCGTCTTCGTGGTACTACGATTGTCTACTCGAAATGTACCCTTTTCACTTTGGAGTCAAATCTTGAGAACAGTGTCAATTGGCAAACTGTCTCCTCTTTCAATGTCAAGTTGTTGACTTAAATTTTCTCCACAATGTTCCTTGATACGCGGCTTACTGGAGAGGCGGAATCCGACAAACATCGTGCCACATTCTTCGTATCTATCGTTACTATGACCATGGGTAGCAAAATGGTCCGATTTTTCTAGATCAGGGATGTGAGAGATCCTTTCGGGTTATGGGAAGTTGCTGAGGACAATGAAGGCCTTTGTGGTACTCGCCGAGCTTTGGATGTTGATGGTCGCGGTGGAACCGACCTAGACTCCGATCGGGACATAGGAGATTGTGGAAAGATCTGGGGCCGCAGCTTTGGATCCACGTGGAGCAGTGTGTGGTGGTATTTATGACAGTGGCGACAACCGGTGTCACTAAAACAGGAACCGTGTGCTTGCGAACCACTCCGAATCGTTCCGTCATGTCTATATCCAGGAACTTATGGCATCAGCTTAATGAATAGGGACGCTGACTGAGCCGGCACAAGAATTCCCCATTTTGGTGTGGGGCTTTGTTGAGGTTGCGTTGACTTTTGGTGGCGGAATGTTTGGGCATGTTTCTAAATAAAATGCGGACAAAAGGACACAGAAGGGAAAAAAGAAAAGTGGCTTGGTAGGACGACAAGCTTAGTGATAGGGCGAGTAATAACCCCTCTTTGAGTTACAATAACTTCAACACGGATATGATTATCGGAACCTTGGAAACTTGACCAAGGCACTAGGAATTGTCATAATAAATTGCGACAAGTGTGTTTTCTTCAAAGTCCCTCTCATATGTTTGCCATTTATATCGCTTTTGGAGTTCTCGGAGATATTCAGTCTTTCAACGAGCACAGAAACTCTGATGGATTGCTTTTAGTCGCTGCCACCTATTGATTAATAAAATTGAACTGTCTTCCAGGTGTGGATCAATAGGGACTATAATAGGCTTGCCTATTAGAAAGTGGCCAGGAGTTAAAGCGGAAAAATCTGTTGGCTCAGAGGAAATAGGAGATAGAGGACGAAAATTCAAATAGGCTTAAATTGTGGTCAGAGGCATTACAAATTCTTCGAACGTAAACATGAATGAGCCGCAAATTTTTTGAAATGGGTTTTGAAACTTTTAACCCCGGCTTCCCAAACCCTCCCATGTGAGGAGCCCCAGGCGGAATGAAGTGCCAGCTAATATTTTGCTCGGAATAATTGGAAGTAACAGCGGAACGAGAAGCTTGAGTAAACTCTTTCGCCAGGACTTTGAACGCCCCCACAAACATTGTCTAAGTAGAAAGATCGGACGTTGCTTCGAGATATATTGCTTAGTGGAAAAACATATGAATACACATACGTATCCCTTTGTTCGGCGGAAGAAGCGATGAATATACGCAAACACTCTAAGCGAACGTGGATAGGAAGAAAAGTCTTCAAGAATGTGGGCGGAATCTTCGAATTATGAAAAGTGAACCTTCAGGGGTTTACGTTCCACACACGTTTCTTGATTTGGAACACGGTCTGACCATCGGTTTGAGGATTCCCGAAGCCACGAATGTCCGAACCATCAGAGATCATTGTGAACGATTTCTTGAGGCAACAGACCGCGACTTGCCAAATCATCAGAGTTTGATTCGGACGGAACGTGATGGAATTTGGAAGGATTTACCACTTGAATGATAGTGGAAACTCAGTTGGCTACGAATGTTAACCAATGACATGAGGGTTTGGAAAGCCAGGAAAGAACTATTGTGGAGTCTGACCAACAGAATACGGAGTAATTGGGAATATCGAGCGTTGGGAGTAGTACGTCGATCAATTCCGCCAGTAGGGCAGCTCCACATAGTTCTAGTCTTGGAATAGACAGGGTCTTTACCGAAGCAACTCTTGTTTTGGAATACACCAGGTGAGTGAATATCGAAGAACCGTTAGCACATATAAAGCTTTTTCAGAAGCATCGCAGAACCCATGAAACTGAACTTTAGCAAAAGGGACATATTGGAGCCATCTCGGAATTCTGACTCGATCAAGACTTGAATAGTCGGATTGAAACCTTTTCACTGGTGCAAGGTAGTTGGACTTATGACTTCGTCCCTCATGACTCCGTACAAAATATGCTGCATTATTATTTTTCCCACAACAATACATGTCGAAAGCCAGCTAGCAGTTTTTGTGTTGGAACACGAAGATGGAAAAGGCGTTGTCGCAAAGAAAAATGAATCTGAACGAGCGTTCCAACGAGTTCCTAGCGTTTTTACTGTGCTACTGTCGTCGAAGTGTAGGAAATCATCACACAACAAATGATCTTTTGGAATATCCGCTAGAATATCCATTGAGTTCGCTGTCCATTTTCGAAGGGAGAAGCCAGCTGATGCTAGAGCGGTTTTAGAATTCGAAATTGAATGTGCACCAGAAAGTACATCATCCACGTACATATAATTACGAATAACCATGCTAGCCTTTGGATGGCTACTTTGGACGAGCAGAGTGCGGACTATCCTTTGGAATGGAGTATGATCGGAGTGAACCAGGATCTGACGGTACATTTTCTGGATATCAGCGTTGAACACATATCGGAAAAATCGCCATTTTAGAAACAACGTGGTCAAGTCATTCTGCAATACTGGACCAGTATGCAAAAGTTCGTTGAGACTTCGACCATTAGAAGAAGCAGAAGATGCATTAAAAACCACTCGCACTTTATGGTCGAACTTTCTGGCTTAAAAACTGCGTGGTGAGACATGTAGTAATGGAAGGAATCATTGTTACAGCTCGGAGCTTGAATTGAAGTCATGTGATTTAGTTTTATGCACTCGTCTAGAACCTGGTCATACTCTTACTTCAACTCTGGATTTCGGATTAAGCGATTCTCATTACGAAGGAATTGTGAAAGGGCGCTTGGGCGGGATTGCCCTAGGTGAATTGTATCTGGAAATCCATCCTTGAAAGGAAGGCAAACAATTTGCCTGCCATCTTCATTTCTTGATGTAGTTGACATGAATAGGCGCAAAGTTTGTCGGATTCGAAATAGAATCTTTTCCTTGGAAGATTCTCCACCTCCCAGAAACGACTAATTTCTTTATCGAGAGAAATCTCGCAGAAGTTGCAGATCACTATGGATGTTGGAGAAGAAGTGGATGTAGGAATTGGGCCCGTGAGGATCCATCCAAATATGGTCTCTTGGCCGATCAAAGAATCACAGAGATTAGACTTCAGTCCGGATCTCATGATCTCCGGAAAGAAATCACCGCCTATCAACAGATCAGTACTGGAGCTTTGGTAGAAATGTGGATCAGTTAAGATTGATATTGAGAAGCCGGAAAAATAGTAAAGGTGGCAAAGTATGCGACGGAAGTTTCCAGATTCCGAGACACGTACGGAATTATGAAATCTTTAACATCGATTTAAGGAACAAAAATTTTCGAACGGAAGCAGAAGTGGTATTATTAATGCCGGAAATCTGCACATTCGTAAGCTGATATGGAAGTTTTAATTTATTGAAAAATCACTCGGAGATAAAGGTTGGATATTAACTAACGCAGTCCCCAATAAAACGCCCCTTGAACTCGCAGAGAAGCAAGCTTGAATAACTCTATTCCCAGAACTAGTGGACTGTGAGGAATTTGGAGTGAATGGAACAGAGTTGGAGTTTAAAGTGGAATTACTGTTAGAGGTGGAAGGAAGAGTGGATGAATGGACATGAACATGAAGCAATATTTTGTGTCTCTTTTGGCACTCAAAGCAATTGTTTTTGCTTGTATAATTTCGTACGTGATGTGTTTTCGAGAAACAATTGAGGCACAGACCTTGTTTCTTTACCTCGGATGTGCGTTGCCTTATGTCCATGGCAATGGACTTTGGACATTTCCGAATGATATGTGAAGATCTCGGACACAATGGACATTTCGGAACCGAAACTTTAGTTTGGAATGAATTGCATTTTTATCCTTTAGAATGTGAAATGGATTTCGCTTTATTTTCATAAGACATTGGACGCATTACGCATCTCGGAAACAGACTAAAGTGTTCGATACCGATTGGTGAGAAAGGAGTCAAGGTCTACCCACTTTTAAATAGCTGTTTTGTCAGATAAACCTTGTATCCACAGTGTCAGCGTTGAGTCTGGAAGACGATTAGAACAAAGAAAGACAAATATCGGATCCCAACTTCTGATATCGATCTCGTACATTAAGAGTGTATCAATACAGGAGTTGATATCACGTTGCATTGACTTGATGGCGCTAGCTGATTCGGATTTTTAAAATAGAAGATTTAATAAAACTTTCTGCTGACCATTCACAAGATTGCGCTTATTTTCGAAACCAGAACAAAGGTTCTGCCAGGCAAGCTGGAAACCTTGATTAGTCAAGAAAGCTCTTGGACTATATCACGTGCTTCGCCTTTATTCTTCTGGGTCAAATGGAATAAGCGCTCGACTGGACTGAGCCTGGAATTTTTGATGTACACGGCCGTGAATATGTCTCGGAATGTTGGCCATGACATTTAATCTCCATCAAAGACTTCGGTGTCACATGGTGGATTGTTAAAAGAATAGCCTGATATATGATTGGGATGAATAACAGAGGTAGGACTTTGGAATGGTAATGATTGCGGAGAAGTTGTGGGTTCTTTTGGATCTGCTTGAGACTGAGACAGAAGCTGAGTCAACTTGGCTAAGCATGTACAATAAGTCACGTACGTACTGTTGTACTTAGCTTAGAAGGTCTCCAACTCAGAAGCAGTATCTTCATCACTATCTTCCTCATCCCATTCATTTTCCCGATCGATCATGAATTGATCGAATATTGATTTCAAATTTTCCCATAGTGACTTGAATTCGGAAATATGAATTTTTATTAATTGGGAACACGTGAGAGAAATATTACCATCGCTGACACCTGCATTAAATGAGATCAGCGTTACGAATAAAGGAATCCAACGACATAATTTCTCAGAAATCGTAGAAAGATAATAACAATGTGATGTTCTCTATGCCTTTTTAGGGAAAAAATTAAGTATTTGCGGCCCTTTCAAGAAGTTTGCGTAGGAAAATATCTGCTCAAATATGCCGAAAATTAAAAAAAATTGGCGAAAAACGGAAAGTTTGTAATTATTTTCTCTAAGAAAAGCAACCTACAGCGGCGATAGGATGTACTAAAAGCTCAAAACAAGCAAAAAACTCTGAAAGTAAAACGAATTTCCTTTCGCAAGAAAATTGGGAAATTGTAAACTTTCAGGAATATTTTTCAATATCACGATCGACATCTGGCGGAAACAGGACGTACTATGACTAATTTTTTCGAATATGTAGACAGTATATCCAAAAGTCACAAAAAGCTTAAAAATTTTTCGAAAAAGTGTGAAAATTAATTATTTCACAGCTATCTTCTTATATAAAAAGCGACACCTAGCGAAGAAAACGAAACACCAACTAGAACAAAGGTTGGTGTATAGTCCCACCACTATATGTGCGAATAATATATGTGTCGCAAACTATGTAAAGTGCGAACATATAAACGGAACGACGGTAGCGTGCACGTATAAGCGAAGAGAACACTAACAGAAAATAACCAATCACTGTTGAGTGGAATGCACAACAGAGCGCTGCTTGTGTTAGAAAAATATATGTATGTACATATAAGTAACATATAATCATATTTATTAAGAGTGTTTACACTTTCTTTCAAACAAATCGGTTAAAATATTCTAGTGTAATTTTCGCATATTTTTTGTGTTGAATCTTTCGGATATCAACAAAAATTAAATTTTAAATATGTTTTCGACACCAAACATAGGTTTTTATTAATTAAAATATTATTTTTATATAAATATAATAAACCATATATATTCAAACAAAAAAGTTTTCATAAACAGTTTTTGAATTTAATTAGTTTTTGTTGTTTTCCGCAGCCGATTCATAATGTGCATCCAAAATTTTGGGGACTGCTACCAGGGTGTGAATTCCATTCATGTTCCCCTGTGGGTTCATTATACGCCAAGTTGTTCCACCGAACTTAATATATTTTCTGATGCTTCAGAAGAGGTATACGCGGGGTGATATATATTATATATATATTATTAAAATAAAGAAATTGTCTTCGAAATTATTAAGAAAAAAATTTTTTTGTTGTATAAAAACAACGTTTGTTTATTAGTGGAGAACGATGGAAATGTTTACCGCGGGGTAATATTATAGATGAAAGTGACTTTTTATTTCAAAAAATCTATTGTTCGACTTATTCTACGATCGTCCTATCCTGGCTGAACAAACGTCCATCTACGTGGACGACATTTGTTGCCAACCGTGTTAACAAAATTCAGGAGATTACAGACATAGGTAGTTGGCATCACGTGCGCTCTAAAAATTATCCTGCTGATATAGGCAGCCGGGGGGGTTTCGCCTTCCGAGCTTACCTTCTCTAATCTTTGGTGGTATGGACCACATTGTCTACGCTAAGGTAGTTTTCATTGGGATTTATAAAATTTTTCTCTGCTTGACACCGATACTGAAATTGACTCAAGATTTTTTTATAATTATGGTGACCCTCTAGAAGATTTCTCTTCTTTAGATATAGCTCTTCGAGTCCTCTCCCATCTTTTTAGATATTTCCACCGGACTAATCCTGCTCATAGGGGTCGTCACATTTCCCAAGAGAAGACCCTCACAAGTTCGGAGATTAAAGCGGTTAGATTACGTCTGGTAGTTTAAGCTCAAAAAGTACATTTTGCAGGTGAGTACCAGACTTTGTCATATAAGGTTCTCTTAAATGCAAAGTGTACTCTTTTAGTCTTAAATCCATTTCTGAAAGAATTCGGCGTAATTAGGATCAATGGGCGCTTGTCACAATCACCTACTCTGTCTTACACAGAGAGACATCCCACTATTGTGCCTCGCTAAAACGCCTACATCCTGTAAAAAATGTAATTTTTAAGTATTCTAAGAACAATTATAAATAAAAGTACACAGCCCACGACTGTATTGACATAAAATTCTAAATTGTTTGTTTTATTTTCTCAACTTTTCTCAAACATTTACATTGACGAAAACATTGATCTCATTGAGCTGCGTATCATGTTGGTGTTGTAGGAGCCATTGCTAATCGGGTTGTTGGCTCTTTTTATTGGCGAAACAAATCATCCATCTCACAATCCTTCCATCCATACATAACTTCATTTTTCAATATTTTTTCTCATAAAAAAACCAGGTACGTAAAGTGTTTTAAGGGAGAACAACGGAATTTTAAAGAGAAAGGCGAAAGTAAACAAGTAAAAAAGCAGTTAGTTCGGCCGGGTCGAACTTTTAATATCCTCCACCATTTGGAACGAATTAGAATATTTTCAAAAAATTAAATCCATTAAAAATTCTGTAAAAATCTTTAAAATATCTTATATCGGAAGGTGCTTTATGGGGGGATATACGATATTCTGGACCCCTTTCAGGGGTTAAAGTGCTCACAAAGAACTCCTTGTGTGGATTATCAGACAATTCCGTTGAAAAATGTGACTAAAATCATCAAAATACCGAATATGGGGGGGCACCGTTATATGGGGGCTATACAATATCGTGGACCTATATTGATTATAATCTTCTTAGGGATAACGTACCTACAAGAAACTCCTTGTGTGGATTATCAGACAATTCAGTTGAAAAATGTGGCTAGAATCATCAAAATACCGAATATCGGGGGGTACCGTTATATGGGGGCTATACGATATTGTAGACCTATATAGATAATTCTCTTCCGAGGTATAAATTACCCACAAAGTACTCCTTGTGTGGATTTTCAGACAACTCTGTTGAAAAATGTGGCTAAAATCATCAAAACACCGAATATCGGGGGGTACCGCTATATGGGGGCTATACGATATCGTGGACCTATATAGATAATTCTCTTCCAAGGGATAAAGTACCTACAAGAAACTCCGTGTGTGGATTTTCAGACAATTCCATTGAAAAATGTGGCTAAAATCATCAAAACACCGAATATCGGGGGTACCGTTATATGGGGGAGTTCACGGATAAGTGAACATGTTTTTATAATAAAAGAGAATAGCGGGGCTACCTAGTGTAGATGAGAGGGATTTGTTAAACTGGGATCTTCTTATAACAGTCCACATGAAATAAGATAAGAAAATGTGGTGAGCAGACCTTCGAGTTAGAAATAAATAATACAGAATTTTCAATTGCTGCATGTGTTATGGTGGAGTTAGATTATGGGATGTAATCTTTACTCAGACTGATAAGCAAGTGCAGCATGTTTGCTTGCCACATGTGAGATAGCTATGCGTGTGTATGACCTCCCCCTAAGGTTTATGGTGGCATGGTGCATATGCATGTGTACGGTTGGTATCTATCTCTCTCTCTCATTTACACTTAATTATAATTTAGGTTAAGTCATATTATCACAACTAGTTCTTAAGAAATGTTTTTAATAAATAAATTCAGTGTCTTACAAACGCTCAAACGGAAAAGACGTTTGGTCTTTTAATTGATCCCGGTTTACATTGGTCCACCGAGCCGGATCGGTAGAGGATAAATGTTGAAGAATTTGCCTTAACATCGAGGAAATTCTGTCAGGCTAAAATTGGTCTTCAAGAATGGAAAATTACCAAGCTAAAACTACAGCTGGAATATGGGAACAATTCCAGAAGAAATTTATAAGCCAAAAAAAAAGGATGCTGAGTCAGAAGGAGACTTCAGCACAGAAGACTGTGGTGGCGGTGCACACCGAGGAGGCTTCATATTTGAAATCTTCAGACAGAAGGGGTGATGCATATGCCCAGGAGGACGAATCGGTGAACGACCACCAATGATGAAAATAAAGGAAGAGGCTGCCACTCTTCTCGAAATTATGGGTACAATTATGGAAATAGTGAGTACCTTAAAGACGTATTTGACTTTGCCAAAGAAAAAATTATGGACGCGGCAAGAGACGTAATATTGTATTCAGGCGTTCATAGGCGATTTTTAGAGATGCTTCTAAAGAAGTCCAAAATAGCCTCTGCTATCAGGGCAAGTCAGCCGAATGGGACAGCGAGGCTGTATTTGGAAGATGTTAAGATCATCCTTAAAGTCACGCAGGCTCTTAATGTGGAGACCAAAGAGAAAGTCCTTGGCGTGAAGAAACAAGTGGCCTGCATAACATCCAAATTGGACGTCGAGCGAGTGGGGCGCGAAGCAGCGGTAGCAGCAATGAGAAAAATGGAAGGTGATATTAAGGAAATGGAGTTTGCCTTGATTTCACAGAAAGATGAAAAGGAAGATGCCCTCAAACTTGTCTCCAAATTGAAGGAGGAAGTCGAAAATGCTGTGTGTGTAGCCGAGGATACTAAGGACAAATTACGAGCGGCTAACCAGGAGGCAGAACGCGAGAGCAAGGCGTTGAAGGCGGTAATAAGACTACTTAGTGATGAGTTGTCTTGTGCAAAAAGAGAACGACTTGCAGCTGCAACCGAACGTGACGGGTTGGCTGCAAATCTAGAAGCTGGTGAAGAAAAAGAAAGAAGGATATTTCTGCTGGAGGCTGAAATATTGCAACTTAAGGAAGAGTTGCTCATATCGCAGAAAACATCCAAAATCGAGGCTGATTAATTGGCTGCAAAATTAGTGGTCAATATCAACGAAGAAATGATGGTTGAAAAGGTTTATATGGAAGACCCAATTGCCAAAAAGGAATCAACTTTGGAAAATGTAGATGAACAGCTCTCTGGAAAACTGGACACAGGGACATTGGAAGAAGTCGAAGATAAACTGTTTGCCAGCGAGATGAAAACTAAGAAGAAAAGCAATATGCGTCGCTGGAATAATAAAATGCTGGAAGACGGTCAAGTTGTGATGAAGATGCCTAGTGGAAGGGGTGCAGCGAATAAAATACAAGCCGAGGTGACAGAAAATTATGAACGCTGGAACCATAAACTGTCCAAGGTCGGTGAGACGGCGCTTCCAGAGAAGGATGGAAACTTTCGCTACAGAAAGAAGACGACAGATAAAAAGGATTCGGCTTGGAAATTGAAGCCGGCAGATAAAGGAGGAGGGATGTTCAAGAGAGCCAGGCTGGATAGATGGAGGAGTTACTTGGGTGCTATAACTTAACTTCTTTTCTCTTAAAATGTCACTTCTATTAGATCTATTTTATTGTTCATATTTGTAATTTTTATATTTTATATGTATTTTTGCCCTTGCCAAGAATGTTCACGGATAAGTGAACATGTTTTTATAATAAAAGGGAATAGCGGGGCTACCTAGTGTAGAGGAGAGGGATTTATTAAACTGGGATCTTCTTAATACAGTCCACATGAAAGAAGAAAAGAAAATGTGGTGAGCAGACCTTCGAGTTAGAAATAAATAATACAGAATTTTCAATTGCTGCATGTGTTATGGTGGAGTTAGATTATGTGATGTAGTCTTTACTCAGACTGATAAGCAAGTGCAGCATATTTGCTTGCCACATGTGAGATAGCTATGCGTGTGTATGACCTCCCCCTAAGGTTTATGGTGGCATGGTGCATATGCATGTGTACGGTTGGTATCTATCTCTCTCTCTCTCTCTCTCGTTTACACTTAATTATAATTTAGGTTAAGTCATATTATCACAACTAGTTCTTAAGAAATGTTTTTAATAAATAAATTCAGTGTCTTACAAACGCTCAAACGGAAAAGACGTTTGGTCTTTTAATTGATCCCGGTTTACATTGGTCCCCCGAGCCGGATCGGTAGAGGATAAATGTTGAAGAATTTGCCTTAACATCGAGGAAATTCTGTCAGGCTAAAATTGGTCTTCAAGAATGGAAAATTACCAAGCTTAAACTACAGCTGGAATATGGGAACAATTCCAGAAGAAATTTATAAGCCAAAAAAAAAGGATGCTGAGTCAGAAGGAGACTTCAGCACAGAAGACTGTGGTGGCGGTGCACACCGAGGAGGCTTCGTATTTGAAATCTTCAGACAGAAGGGGTGATGCATATGCCCAGGAGGACGAATCGGTGAACGACCACCAATGATGAAAATAAAGGAAGAGGCTGCCACTCTTCTCGAAATTATGGGTACAATTATGGAAATAGTGAGTACCTTAAAGACGTATTTGACTTTGCCAAAGAAAAAATTATGGACGCGGCAAGAGACGTAATATTGTATTCAGGCGTTCATAGGCGATTTTTAGAGATGCTTCTAAAGAAGTCCAAACTAGCCGCTGCTATCAGGGCAAGTCAGCCGAATGGGACAGCGAGGCTGTATTTGGAAGATGTTAAGATCATCCTTAAAGTCACGCAGGCTCTTAATGTGGAGACCAAAGAGAAAGTCCTTGGCGTGAAGAAACAAGTGGCCTGCATAACATCCAAATTGGACGTCGAGCGAGAGGGGCGCGAAGCAGCGGTAGCAGCAATGAGAAAAATGGAAGGTGATATTAAGGAAATGGAGTTTGCCTTGATTTCACAGAAAGATGCCCTCAAACTTGTCTCCAAATTGAAGGAGGAAGTCGAAAATGCTGTGTGTGTAGCCGAGGATACTAAGGACAAATTACGAGCGGCTAACCAGGAGGCAGAACGCGAGAGCAAGGCGTTGAAGGCGGTAATAAGACTACTTAGTGATGAGTTGTCTTGTGCAAAAAGAGAACGACTTGCAGCTGCAACCGAACGTGACGGGTTGGCTGCAAATCTAGAAGCTGGTGAAGAAAAAGAAAGAAGGATATTTCTGCTGGAGGCTGAAATATTGCAACTTAAGGAAGAGTTGCTCATATCGCAGAAAACATCCAAAATCGAGGCTGATTAATTGGCTGCAAAATTAGTGGTCAATATCAACGAAGAAATGATGGTTGAAAAGGTTTATATGGAAGACCCAATTGCCAAAAAGGAATCAACTTTGGAAAATGTAGATGAACAGCTCTCTGGAAAACTGGACACAGGGACATTGGAAGAAGTCGAAGATAAACTGTTTGCCAGCGAGATGAAAACTAAGAAGAAAAGCAATATGCGTCGCTGGAATAATAAAATGCTGGAAGACGGTCAAGTTGTGATGAAGATGCCTAGTGGAAGTGGTGCAGCGAATAAAATACAAGCCGAGGTGACAGAAAATTATGAACGCTGGAACCATAAACTGTCCAAGGTCGGTGAGACGGCCCTTCCAGAGAAGGATGGAAACTTTCGCTACAGAAAGAAGACGACAGATAAAAAGGATTCGGCTTGGAAATTGAAGCCGGCAGATAAAGGAGGAGGGATGTTCAAGAGAGCCAGGCTGGATAGATGGAGGAGTTACTTGGGTGCTATAACTTAACTTCTTTTCTCTTAAAATGTCACTTCTATTAGATCTATTTTATTGTTCATATTTGTAATTTTTATATTTTATATGTATTTTTGCCCCTGCCAAGAATGTTCACGGATAAGTGAACATGTTTTTATAATAAAAGAGAATAGCGGGGCTACCTAGTGTAGAGGAGAGGGATTTATTAAACTGGGATCTTCTTAATACAGTCCACATGAAAGAAGATAAGAAAATGTGGTGAGCAGACCTTCGAGTTAGAAATAAATAATACAGAATTTTCAATTGCTGCATGTGTTATGGTGGAGTTAGATTATGTGATGTAGTCTTTACTCAGACTGATAAGCAAGTGCAGCATGTTTGCTTGCCACATGTGAGATAGCTATGCGTGTGTATGACCTCCCCCTAAGGTTTATGGTGGCATGGTGCATATGCATGTGTACGGTTGGTATCTATCTCTCTCTCTCTCTCTCTCGTTTACACTTTATTATAATTTAGGTTAAGTCATATTATCACAACTAGTTCTTAAGAAATGTTTTTAATAAATAAATTCAGTGTCTTACAAACGCTCAAACGGAAAAGACGTTTGGTCTTTTAATTGATCCCGGTTTACATTGGTCCACCGAGCCGGATCGGTAGAGGATAAATGTTGAAGAATTTGCCTTAACATCGAGGAAATTCTGTCAGGCTAAAATTGGTCTTCAAGAATGGAAAATTACCGAGCTAAAACTACAGCTGGAATTGTTCCCATACAGAAGAAATTTATAAGAAAAAAAAAAAGGATGCTGAGTCAGAAGGAGACTTCAGCACAGAAGACTGTGGTGGCGGTGCACAACGAGGGGGCTTCATATTTGAAATCTTCAGACAGAAGGGGTTATGCATATGCCCAGGAGGACGAATCGGTGAAACGGCCGCCAATGATGAAAATAAAGGAAGAGGCTGCCACTCTTCTCGAAATGATGGGTACAATTATGGAAATAGTGAGTACCTTAAAGACGGAAGAAGCCATAGAAGGCGTATTTGACTTCGCCAAAGAAAAAATTATGGACGCGGCAAGAGACGTAATATTGTATCCAGGCGTTCATAGGCGATTTTTAGAGATGCTTCTAAAGAAGTCCAAAATAGCCGCTGCTATCAGGGCAAGTCAGCCGAATGGGACAGCGAGGCTGTATTTGGAAGATGTTAAGATCATCCTTAAAGTCACGCAGGCTCTTAATGTGGAGACCAAAGATAAAGTCCTTGGCTTGAAGAAACAAGTGGCCTGCATAACATCCAAATTGGACGTCGAGCGAGAGGGGCGCGAAGCAGCGGTAGCCGCAATGAGAAAAATGGAAGGTGATATTAAAGAAATGGAGTTTGCCTTGATTTCACAGAAAGATGAAAAAGAAGATGCCCTCAAACTTGTCTCCAAATTGAAGGAGGAAGTCGAAAATGCTGTGTGTGTAGCCGAGGATACTAAGGACAAATTACGAGCGGCTAACCAGGAGGCAGAACGCGAGGGCAAGGCGTTGAAGGCGGTAATAAGACAACTTAGTGATGAGTTGTCTTGTGCAAACAGTGAACGACTTGCAGCTGCAACCGAACGTGACGTGCAGCTGCAAATCTAGAAGCTGGTGAAGAAAAAGAAAGAAGGATATTTCTGCTGGAGGCTGAAATATTGCAACTTAAGGAAGAGTTGCTCATATCGCAGAAAACATCCAAAATCGAGGCCGATGAATTGGCTGCAAAATTAGTGGTCAATATCAACGAAGAAATGATGGTTGAAGAGGTTTATATGGAAGACCCAACTGCCAAAAAGGAATCAACTTTGGAAAATGTAGATGAACAGCTCTCTGGAAAGCTGGACACAGGGACATTGGAAGAAGTCGAAGATAAACTGTTTGCCAGCGAGATGAAAACTAAGAAGAAAAGCAATATGCGTCGCTGGAATAATAAAATGCTGGAAGACGGTCAAGTTGTGATGAAGATGCCTAGTGGAAGTGGTGCAGCGAATAAAATACAAGCCGAGGTGACAGAAAATTATGAACGCTGGAACGATAAACTGTCCAAGGTCGGTGAGACGGCGCTTCCAGAGAAGGATGGGAACTTTCGCTACAGAAAGAAGACGACAGATAAAAAGGATTCGGCTTGGAAATTGAAGCCGGCAGATAAAGGAGGAGGGATGTTCAAGAGAGCCAGGCTGGATAGATGGAGGAGTTACTTGGTGCTATAACTTAACTTCTTTTCTCTTAAAATGTCACTTCTATTAGATCTATTTTATTGTTCATATTTGTAATTTTTATATTTTATATGTATTTTTGCCCCTGCCAAGAATGTTCACGGATAAGTCAACATGTTTTTATAATAAAAGAGAATAGCGGGGCTACCTAGTGTAGATGAGAGGGATTTGTTAATACAGTCCACATGAAATAAGATAAGAAAATGTGGTGAGCAGACCTTCGAGTTAGAAATAAATAATACAGAATTTTCAATTGCTGCATGTGTTATGGTGGCGTTAGATTATGGGATAAGCAAGTGCAGCATGTTTGCTTGCCACATGTGAGATAGCTATGCGTGTGTATGACCTCCCCCTAAGGTTTATGGTGGCATGGTGCATATGCATGTATACGGTTGGTATCTATCTCTCTCTCTCTCTCTCTCTCATTTACACTTAATTATAATTTAGGTTAAGTCATATTATCACAACTAGTTCTTAAGAAATGTTTTTAATAAATAAATTCAGTGTCTTACAAACGCTCAAACGGAAAAGACGTTTGCGTCTTTTAATTGATCCCGGTTTACAGGGGGCTATACGATATCGTGGACCTATATAGATAATTCTCCTTCAAGGCATAAAGTACTCACAAGGAACTTCTTGTGTGGATTTTCAGACCATTCCATTAGAAAATGTGGCTAAAATCATCAAAATACCGAATATCGGGGGGTACCGTTATATGGGGGCTATACGATATCGTGGACCGATATAGCTCATCTTCGAACTTGACCTGCCTGCAGACAAAAGAGGCATCTGTACAAAATTTTAGCTTCCTATCTTAATTCGTTTAGACTGTAGCGTGATTACAACAGACGGACATGCGCACGGACATGGCTAAATCGTCTTAGAATTTTACGCTGATCTAGAATATATATACTTTGTTGGGTCTAAAATGATTACGGAATGACGAACTTAATATACCCTCCATACTATGTATGGTGGAGGGTATAAAAGTAATAATAGTGGTGTTGATCTTTGCGTGGCGTGTTACAAATCTCTCACCACCTCGCGCATCGTTCGGTTTCGTATACTTTTAACGCAAACATACATAATAAGATGTGAAAAAGACGAAAGGAAGAAACCAATCGTACCCCCCATATAACGGTACCCCCCGATATTCGGTGTTTTGATGATGTTAGCCACATTTTTCAATGGAATTGTCTGAAAATCCACACACGGATTACCTTGTGGGTAATTTATACCTCGGAAAAGAATTATCTATATAGGTCCACAATATCGTATAGCCCCCATATAACGGTACCCCCCGATATTCGGTATTTTGATGATTTTAGCCACATTTTTCAACGGAATTGTCTGATAATCCACACAAGGAGTTTCTTGTAGGTACGTTATCCCTAAGAAGATTATAATCAATATAGGTCCACGATATCGTATAGCCCCCATATAACGGTACCCCCCGATATTCGGTATTTTGATGATTTTAGTCACATTTTCAACGGAATTGTCTGATTATCCACACAAGGAGTTCCTTGTAGGTACTTTATCCCTTGGAAGAGAATTATCTATATAGGTCCACGATATCGTATAGCCCCCATACAACGGTACCCCCGATATTCGGAATTTTGATGATTTTACCCACATTTTTCAACAGAGTTATCTGAAAATCCACACAAGGAGTACTTTGTGGTTACTTTATACCTCGGAAGAGAATTATCTATATAGGTCCTCAATATCGTATGGCCCCCATATAACGGTACCCCCGATATTCGGTGTTTTGATTATTTTAGCCATATTTTCCTATGGTATTGTCTGAAAATCCACACAAGGAGTTCTTTGTGAGCACTTTAACCCCTGAAAGGGGTCAGGAATATCGTATATCCCCCCATAAAGCACCTTCCGATATTAGATATATTAGATATTTATATTCTAATTCGTTCCAAACGGTAGAGGATATTAAAAGTTCGACCCGGCCGAACTAACTGCTTTTTTACTTGTTTACTTTCGCCATTCTCTTTAAAATTCCGTTGTTCTCCCTTAAAACACTTTACGTACCTGGTTTTTTGATGAGAAAAAATATTGAAAAATGAAGTTATGTATGGATGGAAGGATTGTGAGATGGATGATTTGTTTCGCTAATAAAAAGAGCCAACAACCCGATTAGCAATGGCTCCTACAACACCAACATGATACGCAGCTCAATGAGATCAATGTTTTCGTCAATGTAAATGTTTGAGAAAAGTTGAGAAAATAAAACAAACGATTTAGAATTTTATGTCAATACAGTCGTGGGCTGTGTAATTTTATTTATAATTGTTCTTAGAATACCTTAAAATTACATTTTTTACAGGATGTAGGCGTTTGTTGCTTTCTGGTCGCGAGTAATCTTAACGAATTAATTATTTTCCCAAGAAGCTCCATCGAGCTTGCAACCGTTATCAGAAAAAATAGTTTTTGGACAGCCACAACGGGGAATAAAAGCAGTAAAAAGCTGCTAAAAATGTTGCCGAAGGCAAATAAGAAGTAGTCTCAAGATGTATTGCATTCGTTTAATAGTAATGGTGGTTTTAATAAGCGATGTGAGTCATGGGGCACAATATTCAATTCTAATGATGCGTAACATCAGTTGATTTCCACCATGGATAAAAAGAACATGTATGAATTGAGTTATTGTGTGAAAAGACTTTAGCGAGGCACAATAGTGGGATGTCTCTCTGTGTAAGACTGAGTAGGTGATTGTGACAAGCGCCCATTGATCCTAATTACGCCGAATCCTTTCAGAAATGGATTTAAGACTAAAAGAGTACACTTTGCATTTAAGAGAACCTTATATGACAAAGTCTGGTACTCACCTGCAAAATGTACTTTTTGAGCTCAAGCTACCAGACGTAATCTAACCGCTTTAATCTCCGAACTTGTGAGGGTCTTCTTATGGTAAATGTGAGGACCCCTATGAGCAGGATTAGTCCGGTGGAAAAATCTAAAAAGATGGGAGAGGACTCGAGGACTGAGCGCGTTATCTATTCCTACCTTTATATTTGTATGCTTATCATGAAAAGATATACTTTATGTGGCAAACGACAAATAGTAAGAGTTATGATAAATTTAATATATCCTCTTCCTATAATAACAACTATATATATATAGTTGTTGTGTTTGTTACTACTCTTATAACATAAAGACCGCCGGTCTGATTTTAACGATTCAGACAAATTCGGAATTGTCTCTTGGCAGAAAAGAATAAAATCCAAAAAACTAGCGTAAAAATGTGAAATTTGAAAATTTTCATTTTGACTATTAAAATGTACAATAGTAATGTTTTATATTGCACATTTTTTTCCATTTTGACTTACTATTTTCTAATGTACATTTGTAGTGTTTTTGGGAATTCTAATATGATGTGTAAGTTTGTTTGCGTAGTATGAAGCCACAACGGATAAAACTATTGTTTATAGATTTTATGTATTTATTCGTATTACCCAATAACTGCATAAATTCTATATATAACAATTTTATCAGTTGTCTCTTTATATGAAAATTCTAAAATCGGGGAATATCGACAATTTTTCAATGGAATCAAATTTCAAAATAATAGTACATTCTACCGACAAAGTTCGTAAGGACCTTTAAAAATTTGCCGCAAAAAAAAATCAGCGAACCAGTTGAAGATTCTTTTTCTTTTTTCTATATTGAAGTGTACATTTTTTTATTGTTTTGAATTCTGAATGAATAATATAAAAAATGAAATGATGGCGCAATACGATGTTAAATGCTTTCTACTTCAGGACCTACATAGTGCTTCAGCTGGAAGATGCGAACACATTTGAACAAACAAAAATTACCGAAAAAGCGTTATGGGGTTCATTTCAAAAAGTGGACCTGCTTCTTTCATTTGACAAAAAATTCTCAAATGAGAACACAAAATGCAAAATACATTGAGAACACAAAATGCAAAATACATTGACCCAACAAAGTATATATATTCTAGATCAGCGTAAAATTCTAAGACGATTTAGCCATGTCCGTGCGCATGTCCGTCTGTTGTAATCACGCTACAGTCTAAACGAATTAAGATAGGAAGCTAAAATTTTGTACAGATGCCTCTTTTGTCTGCAGGCAGGTCAAGTTCGAAGATGAGCTATATCGGTCCACGATATCGTATAGCCCCCATATAACGGTACCCCCCCGATATTCGGTGTTTTGATGATGTTAGCCACATTTTTCAATGGAATTGTCTGAAAATCCACACACGAAGTACCTTGTGGGTAATTTATACCTCGGAAAAGAATTATCTATATAGGTCCACAATATCGTATAGCCCCCATATAACTGTACCCCCCGATATTCGGTATTTTGATGATGTTAGCCACATTTTTCAACGGAATTGTCTGATAATCCACACAAGGAGTTTCTTGTAGGTACGTTATCCCTAAAAAGATTATAATCAATATAAGTCCACGATATCGTATAGCACCCATATAACGGTACCCCCCGATATTCGGTATTTTGATGATTTTAGTCACATTTTCAACGGAATTGTCTGATTATCCACACAAGGAGTTCCTTGTAGGTACTTTATCCCTTGGAAGAGAATTATCTATATAGGTCCACGATATCGTATAGCCCCCATACAACGGTACCCCCGATATTCGGAATTTTGATGATTTTACCCACATTTTCAACAGAGTTGTCTGAAAATCCACACAAGGAGTACTTTGTGGTTACTTTATACCTCGGAAGAGAATTATCTATATAGGTCCTCAATATCGTATGGCCCCCATATAACGGTACCCCCGATATTCGGTGTTTTGATGATTTTAGCCATATTTTCCTATGGTATTGTCTGAAAATCCACACAAGGAGTTCTTTGTGAGCACTTTAACCCCTGAAAGGGGTCAGGAATATCGTATATCCCCCCATAAAGCACCTTCCGATATTAGATATTTTAAAGATTTTAACAGAATATTTAATGGATTTAACCCGATTAACATCCGATTAGGAATGGCTCCTACAACACCAACATGATACGCAGCTCAATGAGATAAATGTTTTCGTCAATTTAAATGTTTGAGAAAAGTTGAGAAAATAAAACAAACGATTTAGAATTTTATGTCAATACAGTCGTGGGCTGTGTAATTTTTTTTATAATTGTTCTTAGAATACTTAAAAATTACATTTTTTACAGGATGTAGGCGTTTGTTGCTTTCTGGTCGCGAGTAATCTTAACGAATTAATTATTTTCCCTAGAAGCTCCATCGAGCTTGCAACCGTTATCAGAAAAAATAGTTTTTGGACAGCCACAACGGGGAATAAAAGCAGTAAAAAGCTGCTAAAAATGTTGCCGAAGGCATATAAGAAGTAGCCTCAAGATGTATTGCATTCGTTTAATAGAATTGGTGGTTTTAATAAGCGATGTGAGTTATGGGGCACAATATTCAATTCTAATGGTGCGTAACATCAGTTGATTTCCACCATGGATAAAAAGAACATGTATAAATTGAGTTATTGTGTGAAAAGATTTTA
This sequence comes from Musca domestica, assembly GCF_030504385.1. NCBI lineage: Eukaryota > Metazoa > Arthropoda > Insecta > Diptera > Muscidae > Musca > Musca domestica. Next base: position 10,046,053 of record NW_026712328.1, on the reverse strand, counting down.
GCGAGGCACAATAGTGGGATGTCTCTCTGTGTGAGACAGAGTAGGTGATTGTGACAAGCGCCCATTGATCCTAATTACGCCGAATCCTTTCAGAAATGAATTTAAGACTAAAAGAGTACACTTTGCATTTAAGAGAACCTTATATGACAAAGTCTGGTACTCACCTGCAAAATGTACTTTTTGAGCTCAAACTACCAGACGTAATCTAACCGCTTTAATCTCCGAACTAGTGAGGGTCTTCTCATGGTAAATGTGAGGACCCCTATGAGCAGGATTAGTCCGGTGGAAAAATCTAAAAAGATGGGAGAGGACTCGAAGAGCTATATCTAAAGAAGAGAAATCTTCGACAAACTTCGTAAGGACCTTTAAAAATTTGCCGCAAAAACAAAATCAGCGAACCAGTTGAAGATTCTTTTTCTTTTTTCTATATTGAAGTGTACATTTTTTTATTGTTTTGAATTCTGAATGAATAATATAAAAAACGAAATGATGGCGCAATACGATGTTAAATGCTTTCTACTTCAGGACCTACATAGTGCTTCAGCTGGAAGATGCGAACACATTTGAAGAAACAAAATTACCGAAAAAGCGTTATGGGGTTCATTTCAAAAAGTGGACCTGCTTCTTTCATTTGACAAAAAATTCTCAAATGAGAACACAAAATGCAAAATACATTGGGACTGCAATCAGTCACATACAGAATATAAAGGACGCAAAATATAAATTTTTCCTAAACATTCAAGATACCTTTAATCGCTTTGGCAGGTCATGTTATGGGTCATAACCCCCGATAACGGAACAACCCGATTTCAAGTATATTACATTTTAACCATATTTTTGGTACTAATTTTAGCTTATGTTGATAATTTAAAAAGAAACCATCTTTGCAAAAGTGATCACGTTTGGGTATCACCATCACCATATGATTTAAGGTATTTTCGGGATCTTGGCCACTTTTTTCATTTTTTGGCCCTTATTTGACATCTTTGTTTCTGAGGGGTAGAGAACCTCTTCTTATAAAATTTTTATTTTTCGGAAAAGGGCGCATCTTAGTCTTGAGGCTACCTGGGGTAGAAAATCATCTTACAGATAATTATCCACATAGGCATTTATTTAAGTATAGTCCCCTCATTAGTATATCCCCAAGTCCACTTTCCCAACCAATGTGTGATCAGAAAAGAAAATTGGGTATTCTATTGAATTTTTAATCCCCAAGATAATATTGGTTGGGAACGTAGATTTGGGATGTACGTCTATATGAAATAAACTCCGAAATGTCAATCTGGGACTCATTCAGTCGGAAATTGTGGCAGAAATATGAAAAAAAAAATACGAAATTATAAAGTAACTTTATTAGATCTCCACCGCACAATTTAAATGACAAACAATTAATGCCCATCTTACGGAAATCGGAGCAAAAGAGTAATTTTTTTGGCTATTCTGACAAAATTCTGCATTCAAGTATGAGGTTGACAAAACTAAATACCACGCAGTACGGGATTTTAAACGTTGGAAATACAAATTTCAAATTATAGCTCATTTAAATGCTTTTTACAATACCAAAAATTGAGCTAAATCTTCACTTGGGGATATTATAGATGTTCTTTATCATATAGGTATTTAACACTCAAATTATAGCCTATAGCTGAAAAATAAGATCAGGCTATTCAAAATATCTGAAACCGACGGTAATTATAATTTTTGCCATGAATATTAATTTATATTTAGTCATGGAGTCATTACTTATAATCAAGTCATTACTTATAATCAACATTGGAGTCATTATAATGGAGTCATTACTTATAATCAAAATTCATACTAAAAATTGTGCCACTTATGTGAGCCAGATTTGTGAAATATTATGCTTTAATATTATGCTTTATTATGCATAATATTTCACAAATCTGGCTCACATAAGTGGCACAATTTTTAGTTTGAATGATGACTCGATTAAGTAGAAATAAATACGTCTTTTAAAAAACCTTATCCTATTTTTAAGTAAGAGGTTTTAGTTTGAGAGTTAAAAACCTAAATAATATAGCATATATATTAACAAGTAAAAAAGCTGTATGTTCGGCCGGGCCGAACTTTGAGTACCCTCCACAATTTGGTACAAACTTAAGAATTTTCAAAAAAAAAAATAAAATCTCTTAAAAATCTGTTAAAACCTTGAAAATACCTAATGTAGCCGTATATTAGAGTTTATACGACGATGTGGACCTGCATAGGCAACTTTTGTCACAAGCTATTACAATATTGAAATGCGAAACTTGAAAAAAAATCTGTTTATAATGCACAGGCAATTTTCTGTCATAGGCTGTAATATCGAACTTCACGAACTTCAAATGCGAAATTTGAAACAATTCCGGTAAATAATGTCGTTAAAATCATCAAAATACCGAATATCGGGGGGTACCGTTATATGGGGGCTATATGAAGACGTGGACCTGCACAGACAATTTTACGTCATAGGCTGTAGTACTCATTAAGAACTTCAAATGCGAAATTTGAAACAATTCTGGTAAATAATGTCGCTAAAATCATGAAAATACCGAAGATCGGGGGGTACCGTTATATGGGGGCTATACGAAGACGTGGACCTGCACAGACAACTTTCTGTGATAGGCTGTAGCATCCATTATGAACTTCAAATGCAAAATGTGAAACAATTCCGGCAAATAATGCCGCTAAAATCATCAAAATACCGAATATCGGTACGTACCGTTATATGGGGTTATACGAAGACGTGGACCTACATGGCCCATTTTCTGTCTTAAGCCGTAGAATCTATTATGAACTTAAAATATTAATTTTGAAACTATTCCAGTAAAAAATGTCGCTAGAATCATCAAAATTCCGCATATCGGGAGGTACCGTTGTATGGGGGCTATACGAAGACGTGGACCTACATGGTCCATTTTCAATACCAAAAGTCCTGGAGACATAGTACACATTTGAGTAAAATTTTATCAACCTACTTCATTTCGTTCGGAAGCTAGAGTGATTTCCACAGACGGACAGATATGGTTCTATATATATATATATATATATATATATATATATATATATATATATATATATATATACATATATATATATATATATATATATATATATATATATATATATATATATATATATATATATATATATATATATATATATATATATATATATATATATATATATAGATATATATAGATATATATATATATATAGAACCAACTCACATGGGCCTATTATAAACAGTTAATGCATACTTTTTATACCCTCCACCATAGTATGGAGGGTATATTAAGTTTGTCATTCTGTTTGTAACACCACAAAGTATATATATTCTTGATCAGCATAAAATTCTATGTCGATTTATCAATGTCCGTCCGTCTATACATCTTTTTTAACCAAAAGTCAAATCGGCCGATTGTAAGGTGAACACGATTTTTCAATTTCCAGAAAATACTTAAACAATATCCCCGAAACCCGTTCAAAAAACATTTGCTATAAAATTTGTATAATTTGTCTAAAAAATGTAATTTTTGGGTTATTAGGAAGAATCAAAAGAGAAACTGACATACAAAACCAATATGTGAGCCACAAACCAACCAAGTTACAAATCCCTGCACGCAAAAACTATCCGCTGTATTTCTAAGAAGACTCAACAAAGCTATAGAAATCATCGCGTTTGATATCGCTTTCTCAGCCCGGAAGGACACTCCTTTGAGAAGAAATAAACCACGCCCGCTATAGTTTTAACCATGACCAAATAGCGTTTACAGCGTTACTTTTAACAATCGTGGAAGTCACTTGCTCGACAGTTTTTGGAAGTCAAAAAAATTTTTTTGGTTTTTCTACTCCAGACTTTAGCAATTATTTTTTATTGTTATTGGTACTTTTTCCAATATACACTTGCATAGACATTTTTTTATTAGCTGAAATACTCACACTATATTTTTTGTTTCGTTTGAAAAATGTGATGTCTGTATTGGGAATCGATCCATTGGTGTTCAGAGAGCAAAGCTGGTATGCTCACCACTGCACCACAGCGTCAGATAGATAGACTGCAATCTATCGCTGTTTTGTCCGGTGGAACACACGCGACACCTTATCTTATATTCCTTGGCACCATTACGTTGTAACTCCGCGACGATAGAAAGTAGACAAAAGTAGTTTTGTTATTATAAATGTACATACTATCGCATTTATTACAATTAAAAGCGTCGCAGAAGTGGCATCTTAAAAAGGGAGTGAGTTACTCACTTCCAAATGCTTGCTAAGATGCCACTTTTGCGACGCTTCTAATTTTAATAAATGCGATAGTATGTATGTTTACAATAACAATGTTGTTTACTTTCGATAAAAAGGGTGTAGCGTGTGCAGACACTTTTTTATACCCTCCACCATACATAGTATGGAGGGTATATTAAGTTCGTCATTCCGTTTGTAACTCATCGAAATAATCATTTTAGACCCAACAAAGTATATATATTCTTGATCCGCGTAAAATTAATAATAAATTCATTAATAAGACGATTTAGCCCTGTCCCTCTGTCTGTCCCTCCGTCCGTCTGTTGTAATCACGCCACAGGCTTAACGAATTAAGATAGAAAGCTAAAATTTTGACAAGATCTATCTTTTGTCTGCAGGCAGGTCAAGCTCGAAGATGGGCTATATCGTTCCACGATATCTTATAGCCCCCATATAACGGTACCCCCGATATTTGGTATTTTTATGATTTTAGCTACATTTTCTAATAGAATAGTCTGAAAATCCACACGAGAAGTTCCTTGTGGGCACTTTACCCCCTGAAAGAGAATTGTCTACATAGGTCCACGATATCGTATATCCTCCATATAACGGTTCCCCCCGCATTTTTCGACGGAATTGTCTAAAATTCTACACAAGGGGTTCCTTGTAAGCACTTTACCCCCTGAAAGGGAATTGTCTATATATATCCAAAATATCGTATAAACCCCATATAACGGTATACCACGATATTCGGGATTTTGATGATTTTAGCCACATTTTCCAATTGAATGGTCTTAAAATCTGAGTTCCTTGTGAGTACTTTATTCATTGAAAGAGAATTATCTATATAGGTCCACGATATCATATAGTCCATATGTAACTGTACCCCCCAATATGCGGTATTTTGATGATTTTAGCCACATTTTTAAACGGAATTGTCTTAGATCCTATACAAGGAGTTATTTGTGAGTACTTTATCCCTAGACATAGATTTGCCTATATAGGTCCGCAATATAGTTTATCCCCCCATATATCGGCACCTTCCGAGATTTTAACCGAATTTCTAATGGATTTTATTTTTTGTAAATGTCCTGATTCGTTCCAAATGGTGGAGGGTATTCAGAGTTCGGCCCGGACGAACATACTGCTTTTTTACTGGTTGTGACTTCCATCGTATAAAATAGTGATAGTTTGCAGTTAGTTACGAATTGAACAAAAAAAAAGACTTGATTCGATCTGAAGATTATCTGACACTGTGGTGCAGTGGTAAGCATGCTCGCATTGCTCTCTGAACACCTGGGTACGAATTCCAAGCCAGAAAGCTCATTTTTATACCCTCCACCATACTATGGAGGGTATATTAACTTTGTCATTCCGTTTGTAACTCCTCGAAATACTCATGTCAGACCCAACAAAGTATATATATTCTTGATCAGCGTATAATTCTAAGACGATTTAGCGATGTCCGTCTGTCTGTCCGTCTGTCTGTCCGTCTGTCTGTTGTAATCACTCTATCTTTCGAACGAATATAGAGATAGATTGAGATAGAAGGCTACAATTTTGCACACATGTTTATTTTTCCAGTAGACGAGTTAAGTTCGTAAATGGGCCATGTAGGTCCTCGTCTTTGTATAGGTCCCACAGTTATGTGTGACTGTTCGGTATTTTAATCATTTTAGCGACATTATTCACCGGAATTGTTTCGAATTTGAAGTTTCAAAGGGATAGTTCAGCCTAAGACAGAAAAATTACTGTGCAGGTCCACGTCTTCGTATAGCCCCCATATAACGGTAACTCCCGATATTCGGTATTTTGATGATTTTAGCGACATTATTCACCGGAATTGTTTCAAATTTGATATTTGAAGTTCCAAAGGGATAGTACAGCCAAAGACAGAAAACGGGCATTGTAGGTGCACGTCTCCGTATATCCCCCATATAACGGTACCTCCCTATATTCTGTATTTTGATGATTTCAGCGACATTTTACACCAGAATTGTTTCAAATTACGTATTTAGAATTCGTAATGGGATCTTCAGTCTGTGACAGAAAATTGTCTATGCAGATCCAGGTCTTCGTATAGGCCCCATATATCAGTACCTCCCTATATTCGGTATTTTGAGTTTAGGTACAATACCCACCGAAATTGTTTGAGATGTCGCCTTTGAACTTCGTAATTTATGCTACAGCCTGTAACCGAAAATTGTCTATGCTGGTCCTGGTATACGCTATATGGTCACATTTAAAACTATTGCGGGCGTGGTTCATTTCTTCCCGAAGGATGGAATTTCCGCGATGAGAGAGCTTATGTCACGCGATATATATGTCGTATGCCACATAAAGTATATATATTCATGATAAGAATAAAATTGTAAATTGGGTGATATTGAATATGAGATCCACGTTTTGTTATAGCCCCATATAACGGCACCTCCCGAAATTCGGTATTTTCATGATATTAACGAAATTATTCAAAAGTTGATATTAAGACTTTTTAATGGATTCTACCTCCGGTGGCAGAACATTGACTGTATTGTTTCAGGTTTTTCTATGGCCTCTATATTACGATACCTCCGTTTTTCCGCGGATTTGTCCAAAAAATGGTATTTGTAGTTCATAATGGTTCATAGGTCAACTGTTTTTTTTTTACCTTTAACAGTACCTTCGGATATTCACTTTTTCTAAGGGGTCTTTGTAAAATTTGGTATATGGGTTGATATGGGTTCAACAACCAGTGAAAAATAATTGTCCACATTAGTCGGTTTCCACATAAAGGTATCCGCCGGAGGTGTTACAATTTTGTTTAAATAGGTTTCCGTTTTCGAATGGCGAACTCCAGCGAACTCAATCAACCTTCAACAAGAGGATCATATTCCACAGAACGGTGGGAACAGCATTTAGCCAACGTAGCAGTTTATGTAAGTGGCGTGATCGCCACAGCACTCCTCAATTATAGTTATAAGACACAATTAAAATCAATTCTAAGCTGACTTCTGAATAAAGAGGTGCATAACACCGCAAAAGCAATTAACAAGATTTTTGATTTCAATTAACTTTGACTTCTAAATAAAGAGGTGCATAGCACCGCAATAACAATCAGGAAGATTTCTGATCACAATTAACTGGCGCCCAACATTTAATCCAACAAGGACCCAACCGAGTAGGAGGAAGCCCCTGAGTATCGTGAAGAAAAAAGGACGTTCAACAGAACAGCTGCCACCCGGTACAAAAAGAATATGAGGAATATAATAATATTAGTAAGTAGCAATAAGTGTATAAAAATTGTGCAGACATAGAAAATACAAAATAAAAATAATTTGTGTAATCATAAAGAAATCAATTAAATATTTATGAGCTAGGAAATTTAGAAAAAAAAAGAAACTAAAATCATCTTTGCAAAAGAGAGATAAAAATCAAACAAAGAAGAAAGATAAATGAAAATATTAAGTGATAAGTGATATGGACAAACTACTATTATAAATTGACGCATAAGAGATTAGAAATAAAAAAAAATATTGAGTAAAAGAAATTATTAGTGATTTGGAAAATCTAATATCGAAAGTTGACGCCATGAGTTTATCAAATTCAGCATCCACATGTCTGGTAGAAATTTTAGAATTGACCCCTTTACCGAATCCCAAAAAAGAACTAACTCGGATCATAGCTGAGACTGTGACAAACCTTCTTAAAAGGGGGAGGATGTTAGTACCACGGAAGATATCAGCATAGTAAGTTCTGGGGACATCTCAGAGGGTGAGAGAATTCCGGACATAGTAAAGACATTAAGGGAATTCGCAGGTAAGCCCGGTGAATTTACGTCATGGAGAAAAGTAGATAGGATTATGAATATTTACGAGCCTCAGAAAGGAACTGCGAAGTATTTCGCAATCCTACACTCGATAAGGCATAAATTAGTAGGAGAAGCTGACACAGCTTTGGAGACGTATCGGACCCCATTGAATTGGAAGGCCATAAGGAAATGCTTAGTCCTACATTTCTCAGACAAGAGGGCCATTTCGACTCGGGAATACCGGTTTTATGTCAGGGAGGTCAAACGCTTACTGAATTTTATCAGAAGGTTTACCACCACCTATCTCTGATCCTAGACAAGATCGACTGTTTGGATCTAGGAAGTGAAGCTTTGGAAGTCTTGACTCAGACATACAGGGACAAAGCTTTAGACACGTTTATACGTGGACTAAACGGTAATCTTCCCAGCTTATTGAGTATAACTAACCCAACAAGTTTGCCTCAGGCACTCAATAGCTGTCTGAAACTAGGGAATTTGGGTGTTCGCATCCAACATGCCACTGAAAAAAAAATTTGATATTTGAAGTTCCAAAGGGATAGTACAGCCAAAGACAGAAAACGGGCATTGTAGGTGCACGTCTCCGTATATCCCCCATATAACGGTACCTCCCTATATTCTGTATTTTGATGATTTCAGCGACATTTTACACCAGAATTGTTTCAAATTACGTATTTAGAATTCGTAATGGGATCTTCAGTCTGTGACAGAAAATTGTCTATGCAGATCCAGGTCTTCTTATAGGCCCCTTATATCAGTACCTCCCTATATTCGGTATTTTGAGTTTAGGTACAATACCCACCGAAATTGTTTGAGATGTCGCCTTTGAACTTCGTAATTTATGCTACAGCCTGTAACCGAAAATTGTCTATGCTGGTCCTGGTATACGCTATATGGTCACATTTAAAACTATTGCGGGCGTGGTTCATTTCTTCCCGAAGGATGGAATTTCCGCGATGAGAGAGCTTATGTCACGCGATATATATGTCGTATGCCACATAAAGTATATATATTCATGATAAGAATAAAATTGTAAATTGGGTGATATTGAATATGAGATCCACGTTTTGTTATAGCCCCATATAACGGCACCTCCCGAAATTCTGTATTTTCATGATATTAATCACTATTTTCAACGAAATTATTCAAAAGTTGATATTAAGACTTTTTAATGGATTCTACCTCCGGTGGAAGAACATTGACTGTATTGTTTCAGGTTTTTCTATGGCCTCTATATTACGATACCTCCGTTTTTCCGCGGATTTGTCCAAAAAATGGTATTTGTAGTTCATAATGGTTCATAGGTCAACTGTTTTTTTTTTACCTTTAACGGTACCTTCGGATATTCACTTTTTCTAAGGGGTCTTTGTAAAATTTGGTATATGGGTTGGTATGGGTTCAACAACCAGTGAAAAATAATTGTCCACATTAGTCGGTTTCCACATAAAGGTATCCGCCGGAGGTGTTACAATTTTGTTTAAATAGGTTTCCGTTTTCGAATGGCGAACTCCAGCGAACTCAATCAACCTTCAACAAGAGGATCATATTCCACAGAACGGTGGGAACAGCATTTAGCCAACGTAGCAGTTTATGTAAGTGGCGTGATCGCCACAGCACTCCTCAATTATAGTTATAAGACACAATTAAAATCAATTCTAAGCTGACTTCTGAATAAAGAGGTGCATAACACCGCAAAAGCAATTAACAAGATTTTTGATTTCAATTAACTTTGACTTCTAAATAAAGAGGTGCATAGCACCGCAATAACAATCAGGAAGATTTCTGATCACAATTAACTGGCGCCCAACATTTAATCCAACAAGGACCCAACCGAGTAGGAGGAAGCCCCTGAGTATCGTGAAGAAAAAAGGACGTTCAACAGAACAGCTGCCACCCGGTACAAAAAGAATATGAGGAATATAATAATATTAGTAAGTAGCAATAAGTGTATAAAAATTGTGCAGACATAGAAAATACAAAATAAAAATAATTTGTGTAATCATAAAGAAATCAATTAAATATTTATGAGCTAGGAAATTTAGAAAAAAAAAGAAACTAAAATCATCTTTGCAAAAGAGAGATAAAAATCAAACAAAGAAGAAAGATAAATGAAAATATTAAGTGATAAGTGATATGGACAAACTACTATTATAAATTGACGCATAAGAGATTAGAAATAAAAAATATTGAGTAAAAGAAATTATTAGTGATTTGGAAAATCTAATATCGAAAGTTGACGCCATGAGTTTATCAAATTCAGCATCCACATGTCTGGTAGAAATTTTAGAATTGACCCCTTTACCGAATCCCAAAAAAAGAACTAACTCGGATCATAGCTGAGACTGTGACAAACCTTCTTAAAAGGGGGAGGATGTTAGTACCACGGAAGATATCAGCATAGTAAGTTCTGGGGACATCTCAGAGGGTGAGAGAATTCCGGACATAGTAAAGACATTAAGGGAATTCGCAGGTAAGCCCGGTGAATTTACGTCATGGAGAAAAGTAGATAGGATTATGAATATTTACGAGCCTCAGAAAGGAACTGCGAAGTATTTCGCAATCCTACACTCGATAAGGCATAAATTAGTAGGAGAAGCTGACACAGCTTTGGAGACGTATCGGACCCCATTGAATTGGAAGGCCATAAGGAAATGCTTAGTCCTACATTTCTCAGACAAGAGGGACATTTCGACTCGGGAATACCGGTTTTATGTCAGGGAGGTCAAACGCTTACTGAATTTTATCAGAAGGTTTACCACCACCTATCTCTGATCCTAGACAAGATCGACTGTTTGGATCTAGGAAGTGAAGCTTTGGAAGTCTTGACTCAGACATACAGGGACAAAGCTTTAGACACGTTTATACGTGGACTAAACGGTAATCTTCCCAGCTTATTGAGTATAACTAACCCAACAAGTTTGCCTCAGGCACTCAATAGCTGTCTGAAACTAGGGAATTTGGGTGTTCGCATCCAACATGCCACTGAAAAGGGGCCTAAACCAAATAGAGTCCCACAAGCAAATTTCCCAAGACAATTCTATCCTCAACTAACATTTGGGAATAGGAATATTCAAAGTTAACAAAGGTACAGAGGTCCAGCTGATAATCGTTATCAGACATTTCAGAACGGCCAACAGCAGTACCAAACAACCGGAAATTTTCCATACCGACCTCCAGAAAGGAACCATTTTGGGGAAAATCAGTTTATTGGGCACAGACCTCCTCTTCCACCAAAACCTGCAGCCCCAATGGATGTAGATCAATCCATCCAGACCAAACAGGTTGACTACCAAAATAGGCCACAAATGAATAGTACTAGCAACAACAGACAGTTTAACTTCAAACGACAAAATTCTGGAAACGTTCATCAGCCTCAAAAACAACAAAGGATGTTCAACATCGATGCCAATGTTGTGAAGACAATGAATCAGATGATTACGAAGACTCAACAGAGCAGCAATATGAAGTGAGCTATGACGACGAGTATAAAGAAAATTTGGAACATCAACCAATAGTCGATGAAGTTAATTTTTTAGATTAACTTCTAAATTTTTAAGATTAACATACTTTCCATACAGAACGAAAAATGGTAACGAACTAAAATTCCTAATAGACACCGGATCAAACAAAAATTATGTTAATAGAAAATTCATCAGAAACCCTTTTAGAAACAAACCCCCTTTCTTTGTTAATTCCGTAGGCGGTGTAGTTAAAATTGAAAACCATAGCTTCATAGACATCTTCGATTGCGGGACAGGAAAACTCAAATTTTATATCCTTCCTGGTTTAGAGACTTTTGATGGGACAATTGGAAATGATAGTTTGAAATCTTTGAATGCTATAATCTATACGTGGAGATCCTATATCACTATTCTAAACGACATCAAATTTCCTTTAAAGGAACTGAAAGTAACTGAAATTCATAATATCAACCTACGTTTGAACCATCTGAGTCGTGAGGATGGAGATGAAATTAAAAAAATTCTGAATAAGTATCCCAATGTATTCGCAAACCCTAACAAAAAGCTCACTTATTCAACTGTAGTACAAGCTGAAATTAAAACAAATAATGACAACCCAGTTTATTCAAAGTCATACCATTTGAAGTTTGAATTCACGCGACTACCATTCGGCCTACGTAATGCTTCAGCAATCTTCCAAAGAGCACTTAACGACATTCTCAGAAATCATATCGGGAAGAGATATGATCGACGACATCTTAGTATTCGGCAAGAGTAAGGAAGAACACATTGCGAATCTAGAAATAATATTCCGAACACTGGAAAATTCTAATCTGAAGGTTAATCTGAATAAAAGAGAGTTACTGAAAGAAGATATAAATTTCTTAGGATTTAATGTGAAAAAGGGAGGTTTCTCTGCGAACCCGGACAGACTCACGGCTATAGTAAATTTTCCGCAACCCAAAACGGTCCACGACCTACGTTCGTTCTTAGGTTTGACTGGACATTATCGAAGATTTATACGGGGATATGCTGAAATAGCCAAACCGTTAACATCCATGATGAGAGGAGACTTAGGGAAAACTCCGAGAAACAAGTCAATGAAGATGAACATAGAATTAAACTCCGAGCAAATTGAAAGTTTTAAACAGCTTAAGAATTGTCTAGTGTCAACCGAAATAATCTTACAATATCCAGATTTTAATAAACCTTTTGAGCTTACGACTGACGCCTCGAAATATGCTTTAGGAGCAGTCTTATCACAAGACAATAGGCCCATCACTTACCTCTCTCGAACTCTCAGCAGAGCTGAGGAGCAATACGCTACAATCGAGAAAGAGATGCTGGCAATAATTTGGGTTCTAAAGGAATTAAATTGTTACTTATATGGTGCAAAGAGCATAAAAATATTTACTGATCATCAGCAATAATAACAATAATAAAAATAAATAAAAACAAAAATGTAAAGATGAAAAAATGGAAGGCGCAATTGGAAGAGTATAATTATGAGTTAATCTATAAGCCAGGCAAGACGAATGTGGTCGCAGATGCGCTATCAAGGCCGCCGATGGCAGATGTTAACACACTAACACCAACGGTTCACAGTGCCGATACCTCTTCAGAAGATCTAATTTATTCAGTAGAAGTCCCAATAAACACCTTTAAAAATCAAATTCTTATCGAGGAGTCCACAGAACCCTCATATGAATTCAAGATAGTGTTCCCTTCCTATCATCGGCATTCGATCAAAGAACCAAATCTAATTCAATCAGATTTAAAGACTATACTGACAAAGTACTTGAACCCAACCGTCATTAATGGGATCAAAACCACCGAACCAATCATGCTTAAAATTCAAGCTTTGTACCCTGATTACTTTAAAAATATTCAAATTAAATTTGCTCGCATATTGGTTGAAGATGTGATCGACGAAGAAAGACAGAAGCAAATTATAATCGAAACTCAGCACAGAGCGCATAGGAACAATGCCGAAAATAGAAAACAAATCCTAGAAAATTTTTACTTCCCTTTTATGATCAGGAAAATAAAAAAAAATTGCTCAAGATCTGTAAAATATGCAAGGAGAATAAGTACAAACGACATCCGAACGTTCCGAAACTTCATGCAACTCCTAAACCAACGCATCCTGGGCTACAATCCACATTGAGATCTTCTCTACCGACAAGTTTCGAGTTTTAACCGCAATAGATAAGTTTACAAAGTTTGCAATAGCAAAAATGTTGAATGGCAAAAGTGTCGAAGATATGAGAAAACCATTAAGAGAAATCATTTTTTATTTTGGTGTACCTAAATTAATTGTATTTGATAATGAGCGATCATTTAATTCACAGAGTATTAGGTTCATGTTGGAAAACGAACTTGGCATTGAGATCTTCACAGCACCACCAAATCAGAGTGAAGTAAATGGCCAAATAGAAAGGTTCCATTCCACATTGTCGGAAATTATGAGATGTAGTAAATGTGAACAACCCGATTATTCTTTTGAAGAACTTCTAGAAATCAGTGTCAACAAATACAACCACACAATACACTCATCAACTAATAATAAACCTGTAGACCTTTTTTTGGTTCGAAGGACCATGTACAAGTTCCAATACCGTCGTATGGACTTGTTGTGGTTCAAATTCTACTGAGTAGATTTTGAGCCGAAATTTATTGTTGCACAAAGACGAACAACAATATTATTTAGCAACCTACAACAAACACAAAAGTATTCTGGCGATACTTACGTTTGTTGTCTGCACAAAAGAAAAAGCACTTTAATAATTTTTACTTCAAAGTTGAAATGACTCTGTCGGTCAACTTTTTTATTTATGAAAATTCACAATTTTGTTTGATCTGGCGATCCACTTTTTTGAACTTCAAGAAGAAGAGTGCCAACCAAAACTCCTTGACGATGTAACCTCATCGATAGTTTTAATTATCGAGATCGATAAGGTCCATATCGATATCATCGTCTATGGGGTTGGGTCTATTCCCAACATACGCCAAATCATTTTCTTGCTTCTTTAGGAGTTTTTCGTAATTATTGAGGCGGGTTTTTTTTATAGTCTTCTGGCCCGAAGGTTGTTGGTCTGCCAAAAAAAGGTCTACAGGTTTATTATTAGTTGATGAGTGTATTGTGTGGTTGTATTTGTTGACACTGATTTCTTGAAGTTCTTCAAAAGAATAATCGGGTTGTTCACATTTACTACATCTCATAATTTCCGACAATGTGGAATGGAACCTTTCTATTTGGCCATTTACTTCACTCTGATTTGGTGGTGCTGTGAAGATCTCAATGCCAAGTTCGTTTTCCAACATGAACCTAATACTCTGTGAATTAAATGACCGCTCATTATCAAATACAATTAATTTAGGTACACCAAAATAAAAAATGATTTCTCTTAATGGTTTTCTCATATCTTCGACACTTTTGCCATTCAACATTTTTGCTATTGCAAACTTTGTAAACTTATCTATTGCGGTTAAAACTCGAAACTTTTCGGTAGAGAAGATCTCAATGTGGATTGTAGCCCAGGATGCGTTGGTTTAGGAGTTGCATGAAGTTTCGGAACGTTCGGATGTCGTTCGTACTTATTCTCCTTGCATATTTTACAGATCTTGAGCAAATTTTTTTATTTTCCTGATCATAAAAGGGAAGTAAAAATTTTCTAGGATTTGTTTTCTATTTTCGGCATTGTTCCTATGCGCTCTGTGCTGAGTTTCGATTATAATTTGCTTCTGTCTTTCTTCGTCGATCACATCTTCAACCAATATGCGAGCAAATTTAATTTGAATATTTTTGAAGTAATCAGGGTACAAAGCTTGAATTTTAAGCATGATTGGTTCGGTGGTTTTGATCCCATTAATGACGGTTGGGTTCAAGTACTTTGTCAGTATAGTCTTTAAATCTGATTGAATTAGATTTGGTTCTTTGATCGAATGCCGATGATAGGAAGGGAACACTATCTTGAATTCATATGAGGGTTCTGTGGACTCCTCGATAAGAATTTGATTTTTAAAGGTGTTTATTGGGACTTCTACTGAATAAATTAGATCTTCTGAAGAGGTATCGGCACTGTGAACCGTTGGTGTTAGTGTGTTAACATCTGCCATCGGCGGCCTTGATAGCGCATCTGCGACCACATTCGTCTTGCCTGGCTTATAGATTAACTCATAATTATACTCTTCCAATTGCGCCTTCCATTTTTTCATCTTTACATTTTGTTTTTATTTATTTTTATTATTGTTATTATTGCTGATGATCAGTAAATATTTTTATGCTCTTTGCACCATATAAGTAACAATTTAATTCCTTTAGAACCCAAATTATTGCCAGCATCTCTTTCTCGATTGTAGCGTATTGCTCCTCAGCTCTGCTGAGAGTTCGAGAGAGGTAAGTGATGGGCCTATTGTCTTGTGATAAGACTGCTCCTAAAGCATATTTCGAGGCGTCAGTCGTAAGCTCAAAAGGTTTATTAAAATCTGGATATTGTAAGATTATTTCGGTTGACACTAGACAATTCTTAAGCTGTTTAAAACTTTCAATTTGCTCGGAGTTTAATTCTATGTTCATCTTCATTGACTTGTTTCTCGGAGTTTTCCCTAAGTCTCCTCTCATCATGGATGTTAACGGTTTGGCTATTTCAGCATATCCCCGTATAAATCTTCGATAATGTCCAGTCAAACCTAAGAACGAACGTAGGTCGTGGACCGTTTTGGGTTGCGGAAAATTTACTATAGCCGTGAGTCTGTCCGGGTTCGCAGAGAAACCTCCCTTTTTCACATTAAATCCTAAGAAATTTATATCTTCTTTCAGTAACTCTCTTTTATTCAGATTAACCTTCAGATTAGAATTTTCCAGTGTTCGGAATATTATTTCTAGATTCGCAATGTGTTCTTCCTTACTCTTGCCGAATACTAAGATGTCGTCGATCATATCTCTTCCCGATATGATTTCTGAGAATGTCGTTAAGTGCTCTTTGGAAGATTGCTGAAGCATTACGTAGGCCGAATGGTAGTCGCGTGAATTCAAACTTCAAATGGTATGACTTTGAATAAACTGGGTTGTCATTATTTGTTTTAATTTCAGCTTGTACTACAGTTGAATAAGTGAGCTTTTTGTTAGGGTTTGCGAATACATTGGGATACTTATTCAGAATTTTTTTAATTTCATCTCCATCCTCACGACTCAGATGGTTCAAACGTAGGTTGATATTATGAATTTCAGTTACTTTCAGTTCCTTTAAAGGAAATTTGATGTCGTTTAGAATAGTGATATAGGATCTCCACGTATAGATTATAGCATTCAAAGATTTCAAACTATCATTTCCAATTGTCCCATCAAAAGTCTCTAAACCAGGAAGGATATAAAATTTGAGTTTTCCTGTCCCGCAATCGAAGATGTCTATGAAGCTATGGTTTTCAATTTTAACTACACCGCCTACGGAATTAACAAAGAAAGGGGGTTTGTTTCTAAAAGGGTTTCTGATGAATTTTCTATTAACATAATTTTTGTTTGATCCGGTGTCTATTAGGAATTTTAGTTCGTTACCATTTTTCGTTCTGTATGGAAAGTATGTTAATCTTAAAAATTTAGAAGTTAATCTAAAAAATTAACTTCATCGACTATTGGTTGATGTTCCAAATTTTCTTTATACTCGTCGTCATAGCTCACTTCATATTGCTGCTCTGTTGAGTCTTCGTAATCATCTGATTCATTGTCTTCACAACATTGGCATCGATGTTGAACATCCTTTGTTGTTTTTGAGGCTGATGAACGTTTCCAGAATTTTGTCGTTTGAAGTTAAACTGTCTGTTGTTGCTAGTACTATTCATTTGTGGCCTATTTTGGTAGTCAACCTGTTTGGTCTGGATGGATTGATCTACATCCATTGGGGCTGCAGGTTTTGGTGGAAGAGGAGGTCTGTGCCCAATAAACTGATTTTCCCCAAAATGGTTCCTTTCTGGAGGTCGGTATGGAAAATTTCCGGTTGTTTGGTACTGCTGTTGGCCGTTCTGAAATGTCTGATAACGATTATCAGCTGGACCTCTGTACCTTTGTTAACTTTGAATATTCCTATTCCCAAATGTTAGTTGAGGATAGAATTGTCTTGGGAAATTTGCTTGTGGGACTCTATTTGGTTTAGGCCCCTTTTCAGTGGCATGTTGGATGCGAACACCCAAATTCCCTAGTTTCAGACAGCTATTGAGTGCCTGAGGCAAACTTGTTGGGTTAGTTATACTCAATAAGCTGGGAAGATTACCGTTTAGTCCACGTATAAACGTGTCTAAAGCTTTGTCCCTGTATGTCTGAGTCAAGACTTCCAAAGCTTCACTTCCTAGATCCAAACAGTCGATCTTGTCTAGGATCAGAGATAGGTGGTGGTAAACCTTCTGATAAAATTCAGTAAGCGTTTGACCTCCCTGACATAAAACCGGTATTCCCGAGTCGAAATGTCCCTCTTGTCTGAGAAATGTAGGACTAAGCATTTCCTTATGGCCTTCCAATTCAATGGGGTCCGATACGTCTCCAAAGCTGTGTCAGCTTCTCCTACTAATTTATGCCTTATCGAGTGTAGGATTGCGAAATACTTCGCAGTTCCTTTCTGAGGCTCGTAAATATTCATAATCCTATCTACTTTTCTCCATGACGTAAATTCACCGGGCTTACCTGCGAATTCCCTTAATGTCTTTACTATGTCCGGAATTCTCTCACCCTCTGAGATGTCCCCAGAACTTACTATGCTGATATCTTCCGTGGTACTAACATCCTCCCCCTTTTAAGAAGGTTTGTCACAGTCTCAGCAATGATCCGAGTTAGTTCTTTTTTTGGGATTCGGTAAAGGGGTCAAGAATTTGAACCACAACAAGTCCATACGACGGTATTGGAACTTGTACATGATCCGGCTCGAAGGACCATGTACAAGTTCCAATACCGTCGTATGGACTTGTTGTGGTTCAAATTCTACTGAGTAGATTTTGAGCCGAAATTTATTGTTGCACAAAGACGAACAACAATATTATTTAGCAACCTACAACAAACACAAAAGTATTCTGGCGATACTTACGTTTGTTGTCTGCACAAATGAAAAAGCACTTTAATAATTTTTACTTCAAAGTTAAAATGACTCTGTCGGTCAACTTTTTTATTTATGAAAATTCACAATTTTGTTTGATCTGGCGATCCACTTTTTTGAACTTCAAGAAGAAGAGTGCCAACCAAAACTCCTTGACGATGTAACCTCATCGATAGTTTTAATTATCGAGATCGATAAGGTCCATATCGATATCATCGTCTATGGGGTTGGGTCTATTCCCAACAGCGTATCATAATCAGGGTAGAAATGAGCCAAAAGAGTACAAAGAAGGTCAGAAAATATTTGTCAAATAAAAAAGGAGGTTAGGAAAAAAGTTGTCGAAACGATTTAAGGAGGAAGTAGTAAAAGAGAACATGCACGCAACTGTTCTAACGGAATCAGGAAAAAAAGTTCATAAAAGTCATATTAGAAACTAACAAATAAATTCAGGTTGCCTTTAGCTTTTACTTACAGGTTGCTCAGGCCTTATGGAAATCCTAGATTATTCTCAATCTGAGATCATCTTTATAGAAAGTGGAATAGGGAAAATCCAAATGGGTTATTTTAGAATATTGCACTTTATAGACGTCGATGAATATGCAACGACATTGGAGCAGATCAAGACAAGTCTGAGAAATAACATCCCACCATCCCATCCACTTCTTCCCTTTCTCCTAGCAGACATCCGATCCATTACATCCCTAATTAACAGGCTAATTAATGAAATAGGAACTATTTGGAATTGGCTCGCCGGTAGCCTTGACCACGACGACTTCCAGATTTTGGCTGACAAAATGAACAACGTCATAGAAAGTAATAATAATCAGATTATCATTAACGAAAGACTTATTGAACAGGTTAACAATGTCACTATCACAAATAATAAAATCTTGAAATCTCTCAAAAGTAAAGAAAATATGCAAAACACCCCAATCCTAAACGAAAAATATAAAATTGATGTAATTAAAGAGAAAATTAAGAATATAAATATTGCAATACAATTGTCAAAATTAAACATTGTATACACATTTATGTTATCTGATGAAGAAATGCTTGAAGTAAAAAAATATTTTACGATGATAACATCCCTTTTATGAACTTAGAAGAAGCATTGAATCAAAATAGCATGTAATGATAAATTTATTAGTTACCAAATTATAATACCAAAAATGTTTGTAAAAAATTAATTTTAAAACCTATTAAGAGAAACAATACCATTATAAATTTAGACTTTAAGCAAATACTCGTATGTGAAAAGAGTAATTTTGGAATTAGAAATAATTGTAATATAATTGATGGGGTGACAATGTGCCTATCCAGCGAATTAACAAATTTGACAAATAATAATTGTATCCCAAAATTAATAAGAAATATTCCTCATAGCTGCTCTATTACGAATGCTGAACATATTAAGCAAGTAGAAGAAGTCGAATCTGGACTAATATTGTTAAACGATTCCACTGGAAATATTTTTGTAAATGAATCTGAACAAAAACTAAACGGTAGTTACTTGATAAGATTCCATAATGTTTTTGTTAAGATCAATAACTCTGAATTCGAATCTAAAGAAGTAGCATATTCCAAACCGTTACCAGCATTACTTCAACATGTGTCAACGAGGAGTGATATTGAAGAAATTTTATCTTTGGAATTTTTAAAATCATTGCATGTAAGGAACAACCAACGAATCGAGCGATTGAATTTTAAATTCGAAAGCAGCATACTTATCAATGCTGCCCTCGTGACTATAATGATATGCGTTGCATTGGTGATGGCTATTAGAAGAAGCAAGAACACAGACAAGATTGTAGTCCGGAATGAATTTAATACAGAAACAGCAGGAATTAATGAAGGGCCTAACAAGAATTTGATGTCACTACCTACTCCTGTTACAGCGCAGGGATTCAATGCCGCAAGAGTCTTTACAATATTCCACTGAACGGTGGGAACAACATATAGCCAACGTAGCAGTTTATGCAAGTGGTGTGATCGCCACAGCACTCCTCAATTGTAGTTATTCGAAATTTCTTTAAATGTATATATATATATATATATATATATATATATATATATATATATATATATATATATATATATATATATATATATATATATATATATATATATATATATATATATATATATATATATATATATATATATATATGTATACATATATATATACATTTAAAGAAATTTCGAAATTTTCGGTCAAAAAATCGAAATCCAAAAAATACTTAAACAATATCTCGGAATCACATTCAAAAAAAAATATGTAAAATATTTTAATTTATCATTTAGTTTGAGTTGCGTGTGCATCGAAAATTTTCCAACAGGATTTGTCTAAAAATGTCATTTTTGGGTTATATATATATATATATATATATATATATATATATATATATATATATATATATATATATTTAAAGAAATTTCGAAATTTTCGGTCAAAAAATCAAAATCTAAAAAATACTTAAACAATATCTCGGAATCACATTCAAATAAACATGTAAAATATTTTAATTTATCATTTAGTTTGAGTTGCGTGTGCATCGAAAAATTTCCAACAGGATTTGTCTAAAAAATGTCATTTTTGGGTTATCAGGAAGAAGCAAAAGAGAAACTAACACACAAAACCAATATGTGAGTGAGTGGACATCAGCCACAATCCAACCAAGTAACAAATCCCAACAAGCAAAAACTATCCGCTGTATTACTAAGAAGACTCAACAAAGCGATAGAAATCATCGCGTTTGATATCGCTTTCTCACCCCGGAAGGACCATCCTTTGAGAAGAAAAGAACCACGCCCGCGATAGTTTTAATAGTTTTAAATAGCGTTTAGAGCGTTATTTCTACCAATCGTAAAAGTCACTTGCTCGACAGTTTTTGGAAGTCAAAATGTTTTTTTGTTTTTCTTCTCCTGTCTTAAGCAATTATTTTTCATTGTTATTGGTACTTTTTCCAATATACACTTTTATTGCTTCGTTTAAAAATGTGATGTCTGTATTGGGTATCGATCCATAGGTGTTCAGAGAGCAAAGCTGGTATGCTTACCACTGCACTACGGCGTCATATATTCTTCAGATAGACTGCAAACTATCGCTGTTTTGTCCGGTGGCCCGGTCTTATATTCCTTGGCACCATTACGTTGTAACTCCGTGACGATAGAAAGTAGACAACAGTAGTTTTGTTATTGTAAATGTACATACTATCGCATTTACTACGATTAGAAGCGTCGCAGAAGTGGCATCTTAAAAAGGGAGTGAGTTACTCACTTCCAAATGCTTGCTGGGATGCCACTTTTGCGACGCTGCTAATTTTAATAAATGCGATAGTATGTATGTTTACAATAACAATGTTGTTTACTTTCGAAAAAAAGGAGTAGCGTGTGCAGACACTTTTTTATACCCTCCACCATACTATGGAGGGTATATTCATTTTGTCTTTCTGTTTGGAACTCATCGAAATAATGATCTAAGACCCAAAAAAGTATTTATATTCTTGATCAGCGTAAAATTCTAAGACGATTTAGCTATGTCCGTCTGTCTGTCTGTGTGTCTGTTTTAATCCACTATCTTTCGAACAAATTGAGATAGAAGGCTAAAATTTTGAACATATGTTTATTTTTCCAGTAGGCAGGTTAAGTTGGTAAATGGACCATATAGGTCCACGTATCCGTATAGCCCCCATATAACGGTATCTCCCTATAATCGGTATTTCGATGAATTAAGCGACATTGTTCACCGGAATTGTTCCAAATTACGTATTTAGAATTCGTAATGGGATCTACAGTCTGTGACAGCAAATTGTCTATGTAGTTCCAGGTCTTCGTATAGGCCCCATATATCAGTACCTTCCTATATTCGGTATTTTGAGTTTAGGTACAATACCCACCGAAATTGTTTGAGATGTCGCCTTTGAACTTCGTAATTTATGCTACAGCCTGTAACTGAAAATTGTCTATGCTGGTCCAGGTATACGCTATATAGTCACATTTAAAACTATTGCGGGCGTGGTTCATTTCTTCCCAAAGGATGGAACTTCCGCGATGAGAAACTTATGTCACGCAATATACCACATAAAGTATACATATTCATGGTAAGCATAAAATTGTAAGTCGATTTAGCGATGTTCGTCTATCTGTCTCTCTGTTGAAATCTCGATAAGGCCCACATTACTTGACGAGGAGCTTTGACACAATTGTGTATTGTATCAATATGAGATCCACGTTTTGTTATAGTCCCATATAACGGTACATCCCGACATTCGGTATTTTTATGATATTAACCACTTTTTTCAAAGAAATTATTCAAAAGTTGATATTAAGACTTTTTTATCGTTTCTACCTCTGGTGGCAGAACATTGACTGTGTTGTTTCAGGGGTTTCTATGGCCTCTATATTACGATACCTCCAGATATTCGGCATTTTGATGGTTTTAGCCATTTGTCCAAAAAATGGTATTTGTAGTTTATAATGGATTGTAGCTCCCGTTTTCGAATGACCCCTATATAACGGCTCCATTAACCTTATTTTTATTTGAAAACTTTAACTGCATTCTCTAACAGATCTTACAGTTTAGAGTAGTTTGGAGTGGTAGCTATTCTATCTTCTAAATATATAAAAATTAATTGTTGTTTGTTGGTAACGGAATCAGTTGAAAACGGCTGGACCGATTTGCATAATTTTTTGTTCAAACGTTCGTTTTGAAGGATTTTCACAATTCATACAACTTCGGAATGGAATCTTGCAAAAAAATTGCGTAAGATATGCCAATAAAAATATAAAAGAAGAAATCCTTTTGGCGTGAAATTTTTTCTATTTAAAAACTATATAGAAGTGAACATTTTTTATTGTTTTGAATTCCGAATGAATAATATCAAAAATGAAATAGTACGCAATAAGATGTTAAATGGCGATCTTTCATGTCTGAAATTGGCATTTAGCTTTCAACTCCAGGATCTACATCGTGCTTCAGCTGGAAGATGCGAACACATTTAAATAAACAAGAATAACCAACAAAACCTTATGGGGATCATTTCAAAACGTGGACCTACCTACTTCTATCACATGACAATAATCCGTCCAATGACAACTCAATATGCAAAATTCATTGGGACTGCAATCAGTGAAATACCGAATATAAAGGGAAAAGGATTTCTATTCTTTCAGAAATTCTTCCTAAACTTTCACGATACCTTAAATCACTTTTGCAGTTCATGATATGGGCCATAACCCCCGGATAAGGATACAACCCGATATCAAGTATATCTTACATTTTAACCATATTTTCATACTATTTTCGGCAAATGTTGGTAATTTGGGAAGAAACCATACATGCAAAAACTGATCACGTTTTGTATAACCATCTTATAATTAAGGAACCTGACATTTGTTTAATCTTCTTTGAATTATACTATGATAAAAAAATTATACAAGTAAAAAAAAAAAAAAAAAATAGAATTATTACAATCATCCATCTGAGGGCAAAGGAAACATTTTTATATAAAGTATCTAAATTCAAGCGTGTTTCACTTTAAACTTCATATACCAGTAAGACTGTTTGGATAATGCAGTTAACTTATCAAAAAGCCATAAATAAATGAGGCCGTTATATGGGGCCATACCAAAACGGGAACCTCTGTGGACAATTTTATACTTCAAGGATTGTCACCTTCTAAAATACCAAATTTGAACCAATTATACGCGTAAATGTGTGGATAATCAACATACCCAATATAGGTAGGTATCGTTATATGTGTTAGACAAATCCGAGGAGAAATGTGGCAAAAATCATCAAAATACCGAATTTCGAGAGATACCGTTATATGGGGACTATACCAAAACGTGAACCGATAGATCATTTTCAATACCAACCATCCTATACACAATACAAATTTTTCAGCTAAATTTTGACGCTATACGTCAAATAATGTGGGCTGTATCGTAATTTAAACAAACAGACATACAGACGGACAAATCGACTTAGAGTTTTATGCTGATTATGAATATATATGCATATTTAATGGGGTCTATGACGAACATTTAGTGATGCTACAAATGGAATGAAAAGTTAATATACCCTCCTTTCCAAGGTGGATGATATAATAGCATTAAAGACTAAAATTACGGGCCTGCAACGCGGACCGGGCCTGCTAGTATATATATAAAAATCAATTGTTGTTCGTTGGTAATGAAATCAGTTGAGAACGGCTGAATCGATTTGCATAATTTTTTGTACAAACGTTCGTCATACCCCGAGATAAGTTTTTTAAGAAAAAAATATTGACCACGCCTACTTTTACGCCCATTATTTCGATTTATCTAAAATCCTTATATTTGCCAAATAATGAAGATATCGGTTTTAAAATTATTACACGACATATTATAGACTTTCCCTCCAATTCCAAGTATTCATTTTTAATCTATATACTTTTTAATCTGTAATCTTTACTTTTTAATCTATATATAAACCAATTGTTGTTCGTTGGTAATTGAATCACTTGAGACCGGTTGGAACTATTTGGATATTGTTTTTAATGTTCGTCCTACCCCGATTTAGGTTTTTATGCAAAGAAAAAGTGACCACGCCCAATTTTGCGGCCATTTTTTCGATTTATCTAAAATCCTAATATTTGCCAAAATCATGAAGATATCTCTTCCACAATCAGTATACGACGTAATCTTGACTCTCCTCACCAACCCTAGGTATTTGTTTGGGGTCAGAGGAACTAGCCACACCTACTTCTTTAATTTTATATTTAAAAAATTTGAAGAAGTATAGTAACACATCAGTTGAGAACGGCTGAGCCTATTTGACTCAAATTTTCGTTTGGTTATTTGTAATTACAGTGGAAATGTTGTCTTGAAAGAAAATTTTGCGAAAAATCGCGGAATTGAAAAAATGTACTGTTCTTTTATGATATGGAATTTTGTGTAGAATTGTTTCAGCATTCCTTTTGGAATTGAAAATTCTTATTGAAAAAAAAAAAAAACAAGTTAAAAAGCAGTAAGTTCGGCCGGGCCGAACTTTGAATACCCTCCACCATTTGGAATGCATTTGGAAATTTTCAAAAAATATAATCTGTTAAAAATTCTGTTAAACTCTTAAAAATACAGAATATAGCCGTTATATTGGGGTCTACATGGGCATTGTTTGTCATAAGCCGTTACAATATTCAAATTCGAAACTTGAAATAAACGGTGAATAATGTAGCTAAAATCATTAGAATACCGAATATTGGGAGGTACCGTTATATGGGGGCTATACGAAGACGTTGACCTACATGGCCCATTTACGAACTTAACCTGCCTACTGGAAAAATAAACATGTGTTAAAATTTTTAGCCATCTATCGCTATTCGTTCGAAAGATAGCGTGATTACAACGGACACCGCTAAATCGACTTAGAATTTTACGCTGATCAAGAATATATGTACTTTGTTGGGTCTGACATGAGTATTTCGATGAGTTACAAACGGAATGACAAAGTTAATATACCCTCCATAGTATGGTGGGGGGTATAAATAAAACCGAAAAAATCGAGAGAGTTTGCATATTTTCTATACATGGTTGCCATACCAAAATTTTCAATTTTGATTAGATATGGAAATAATCCGTCCAATGAGAACTCAAAATGCAAAATTCATTGGGACTTCAATCAGTGAAATACCGAATATGAAGAGGCTCTGTAATATGCGGACAATGCAAAATAGTGGAGTGAATTGAAAATATAGTAAGAAAAGGATTCAGGAAAATTCTTCCGAATCCTTAAAAGTAACTATAAATCATAGATAACGTTATACCGGCACTATGCGCTATCGTCAGTACTTACACTGCGCCGCAAACAATCTTGGGGTTAGGAAAATTTTCGGTTGGTAAATAAAAATCCCAAAAGAGGGGTACCCGGATCTAACTTTTTTAGAGTCCATTTTATGTAGCTTAACCATACACAAAAGGTCGCAAATATTTTGCCATATACTCCGCAAAAGTTACGATAATGTTTTAAATTTGATACAGTCCTAGGGGTTACATGAGGAATCATTTGTACAAAATATTTATCAGGTTGGTCTACATTGTGATATAGCCTCTTTAAAATTCCTCAAATGTTGGTAATTTGAGATTTTAGAAAGAAAAACAAATTCTTTCAAATAATTATATGTATAGGATCATGCTTCATTATATCTCTTATGTGAAATTATCCGGCATTTTTAGCTATTACAAGGGTCTTGGTCACATTTTTCAATTGATTTTGCCCATATTTGGCATCTAGCTTCTGGTAAAGTACCTCTTCGCGGAAATTTTTCAATGTCAATGTTTCGGAGTAGGGCTCATATAAAAGTACGTCCTGATTTTACCTATTTCGAGGGTTTTGTTTATATTTTCGAATCGATTTGACTTAAAATCAGTGTTTATGCTACTTTGAGGGTAGAGAACCATCTTACATGGGCCTATTATAAACAGTTAATGTATACTTTTTAATATATATGCTATATTATTTAGGATTTTAACTCTAAAACTAAGACCTCTTGCTGAAAAATAGGGGTTTTAAAAGACGTATTTATTTCTATTTAATCGAGCCATCATTTATACTATACGAGTCATCATAGTCATCATATACTATACGAGTCATCATAGTCATCATATACTATACGAGTCATCATAGTCATCAAAATACCGAATTTCGAGAGATACCGTTATATGGGGACTATACCAAAACGTGAACCGATAGATCATTTTCAATACCAACCATCCTATACACAATACAAATTTTTCAGCTAAATTTTGACGCTATACGTCAAATAATGTGGGCTGTATCGTAATTTAAACAAACAGACATACAGACGGACAAATCGACTTAGAGTTGTATGCTGATTATGAATATATATGCATATTTAATGGGGTTTATGACGAACATTTAGTGATGTTACAAATCGAATGAAAAGTTAATATACCCTCCTTTCCAAGGTTGATGATATAATAGCATTAAAGACTAAAATTACGGGCCTGCAACGCGGACCGTGCCTGCTAGTATATATATAAAAATCAATTGTTGTTCGTTGGTAATGGAATCAGTTGAGAACGGCTGAACCGATTTGCATAATTTTTTATACAAACGTTCGTCATACCCCGAGTTAGGTTTTTAAAGAAAAAAATATTGACCACGCCTACTTTTACGCCCATTATTTGGATTTATCTAAAATCCTTATATTTGCCAAATAATGAAGATATCGGTTTTAAAATTATTACACGACATGTTGTAGACATTCCCTCCAATTCCAAGTATTCATTTTTAATCTATATACTTTTTAATCTATATATAAACCAATTGTTGTTCGTTGGTAATTGAATCACTTGAGACCGGTTGGAACTATTTGGATATTGTTTTTAATGTTCGTCCTACCCCGATTTAGGTTTTTATGCAAAGAAAAAGTGACCACGCCCAATTTTGCGGCCATTTTTTCGATTTATCTAAAATCCTAATATTTGCCAAAATCATGAAGATATCTCTTCCACAATCAGTGTACGACGTAATCTTGACTCTCCCCACCAACCCTAGGTATTTGTTTGGGGTCAGAGTAACTAGCCACACCTACTTCTTTAAATTTATATGTAAAAAAATTGAAAAAGCATAGTAACACATCAGTTGAGAACGGCTGAGCCTATTTGACTCAAATTTTCGTTTGGTTATTTGTAATTACAGTGGAAATGTTGTCTTGAAAGAAAATTTTGCGAAAAATCGCGGAATTGAAAAAATTTACTGTTCTTTTATGATATGGAATTTTGTGCAGAATTGTTTCAGCATTCCTTTTGGAATTGAAAATTCTTATTGAAAAAAAAATAAGTTAAAAAGCAGTAAGTTCGGCCGGGCCGAACTTTGAATACCCTCCACCATTTGGAATGCATTTGGAAATTTTCAAAAAATATAATCTGTTAAAAATTCTGTTAAACTCTTAAAAATACAGAATATAGCCGTTATATTGGGGTCTACATGGGCATTGTTTGTCATAAGCCGTTACAATATTCAAATTCGAAACTTGAAATAAACGGTGAATAATGTAGCTAAAATCATTAAAATACCGTATATAGGGAGGTATCGTTATATCGGAGCTATACGAAGACCTGGACCTGCAAAGACAATTTTCTGTCATAGGCTGTAGCATCTATTACGAAGTTGAAATACGACATCTCAAACAATTTCGGTGGGTATTGTAACTAAACACGTCAAAATACCGAATCTAGGGGGTACTGATATATGGGGCCTAAACGAAGACCTGGACCTGCACAGTAAATTTTCTGTCTTCTGTAATATCTCTTTGGAATTTCAAATACCAAATTTGAAACAATTCCGGTGAATAATGTCGCTAAAATCATCAAAATACCGAATATGGGGAGGTACCGTTATATAGGGGCTATACGAAGACGTGGACCTGTACAGTAAATTTTCTGTCTTAGGCTGTAATATCCCTTTGAAACTTCAAATATCAAATTAAAAACAACTCCAGTGAATAATGTCGCTAAAATCATCAAAATGCCTAATATCGGGATGTACCGTTATATGGGGGCTATATGAAGACGTAGACCTGCACAGACAATTTTCTGTCTTAGGCTGTAGTATCCTTTTCGAACTTCAAATACCAAATTTGAAACAATTCCGGTGAATAATGTCGCTAAAATCATCAAAATAACGAATATCGGGAGGTACCGTTATATGGGGGCGATATGAAGACGTGGACCTGCACAGACAATTTATTGTATTAGGCTGTAGTATCCCTTTCGAACTTCAAATACCAAATTTGAAACAATTCCGGTGAATAATGTCGCTAAAATCATCAAAATACCGAATATCGGGAGGTACCGTTATATGGGGGCTATACGAAGACGTTGACCTACATGGCCCATTTACGAACTTAACCTGCCTACTGGAAAAATAAACATGTGTGAAAATTTTTAGCCATCTATCGCTATTCGTTCGAAAGATAGCGTGATTACAACGGACAGACAGACTGACAGACAGACGGACAACGCTAAATCGACTTAGAATTTTACGCTGATCAAGAATATATGTACTTTGTTGGGTCTGACATGAGTATTTCGATGAGTTACAAACGGAATGACAAAGTTAATATACCCTCCATAGTATGGTGGGGGGTATAAAAAAACCGAAAAAATCGAGAAAGTTTGCATATTTTCTATACATGATTGCCATACCAAAATTTTCAATTTTGATTAGATATGGAAATAATCCGTCCAATGAGAACTCAAAATGCAAAATTCATTGGGACTTCAATCAGTGAAATACCGAATATGAAGAGGCTCTGTAATATGCGGACAATGCAAAATAGTGGAGTGAATTGAAAATATAGTAAGAAAAGGATTCAGGAAAATTCTTCCGAACCCTTAAAAGTAACTATAAATCATAGATAACGTTATACCGGCACTATGCGCTATCGTCAGTACTTACACTGCGCCGCAAACAATCTTGGGGTTAGGAAAATTTTCGGTTGGTAAATAAAAATCCCAAAAGAGGGGTACCCGGATCTAACTTTTTTAGAGTCCATTTTATGTAGCTTAACCATACACAAAAGGTCGCAAATATTTTGCCATATACTCCGCAAAAGTTACGATAATGTTTTAAATTTGATACAGTCCTAGGGGTTACATGAGGAATCATTTGTACAAAATATTTATCAGGTTGGTCTACATTGTGATATAGCCCCTTTCAAATTTCTCAAAAGTTGGTAATTTGAGATTTTAGAAAGAAAAACAAATTCTTTCAAAAAATTATAAATATAGGACCATGCTCCATTATATCTCTTATGTGAAAGTATCCGGCATTTTTAGCTATTACAAGGGTCTTGGTCACAGTTTTCAATTGATTTTGCCCATATTTGGCATCTAGCTTCTGGTAAAGTACCTCTTCGCGGAAATTTTTCAATGTCAATGTTTCGTAGTAGGGCTCATATAAAAGTACGTCCTGATTTTACCTATTTCGAGGGTTTTGTTTATATTTTCGAATCGATTTGACTTAAAATCAGTGTTTATGCTACTTTGGGGGTAGAGAACCATCTTACATGGGCCTATTATAAACAGTTAATGTATACTTTTTAATATATATGCTATATTATTTAGGGTTTGAACTCTAAAACTAAGACCTCTTACTGAAAAATAGGGGTTTTAAAAGACGTATTTATTTCTATTTAATCGAGCCATCATTTATACTATACGAGTCATCATTTCTATTTATACTAAAAATGGTGCCACTTATGTGAGCCAGATGTGAATTATAACACTGTACGACAAATTTAAACTTTTGGTCTCACCCACGATCAAACTGACCAGATTCTGAAAATATAGCTCAAAATAAAATATACGTATCTCCCAGTTTTTCTAGATCAATTCATTTAAGCTTTTTACGAGCAATTCAATTTTTGGAGTATTCAGCCAGTATATACCTATATATGTTTAATGTCCTAGTAACCCTAGATATTAAAAACATTGATGTTATCAACAACAGTGCGTAAGTGTTCAAACGGTTAAGAAATGGAGTGTCAAAAAAATAAATTTTGTTACGTTTGTGGCTTATTTGGACCTCTAAAGCATTTAAGATGTATTAATGCAAGTGTTGAAATAGGTTTTGAAGCTGAAGGCGGTATTGCTTCATATTGGAAATGAATATCCATCGGTACCAATTGCTTACGCAACTTGTATGGTTGAAACGTACGAAAATATGAAAATAATTTTGGATTCAATAGACTACAAGAAACACACATGGATAATTTGTTGTGATCTTAAAGTTGTTTCTATGCTTACCGGTGTAAAAAAAGGATTTTCGAGGCACCAATGCTTTTTGTGCGTTTGGGAGGGACGCAGAAAAGATCTTCACTATACCAATTTTGAATGGGAACCTCGTACAGATGCTCAGTTGGGCCAATTTAGTACTGACAATGTACCATTGGTTGAATCCAGCAAAGTAATTTTACCCCCTCTCCATATTAAGTTGGGTTTAATTCAAAGTTTTATAAGAGCACTTGACACAGACAGTGCAGCGTTTAAGCTTATTAAAGCTATCTTTCCACAAATGAGCGAAGCTAAGATCACGGCGGGTAAGTGCTTAATGTCTCTCTTTTCATTATTTAGTTTTTAATTGTTCCTCTCTTCAAGGTGTTTGCAATGGTCCACAAATCAAACAACTGTTAAGCAGAATAGGCTTTCAAAATAAGCTTAGTCCCATAGAAAAAAGAGCATGGGCCGCGTTCATAAACGCTGTAAATAATTTTTTTAGAAACAAGAGGGCGGGAAATTATAAGGAAA
This sequence comes from Musca domestica, assembly GCF_030504385.1. Taxonomy (NCBI): domain Eukaryota; kingdom Metazoa; phylum Arthropoda; class Insecta; order Diptera; family Muscidae; genus Musca; species Musca domestica. Next base: position 10,014,143 of record NW_026712328.1, on the reverse strand, counting down.
TTGTAGAAGAACTGATTGCTTCAATGATTAAGTCAATATGTCCCTCAAAATACATTTTCTTAACAACCCGCCGAACTTAGGCGACTTCAGCGACTAGCATCGCGGAAATTGAAAAGAGGTACAAAGACAAAGACATGAGGTATATGCTGGCTCAATACTGTTGGTCACTTTGCCGTGAGACAAGAACCGATATGTATAAACGTCAAAATAAGCGTATAAAATTTTCAAATTAATTTAACTGCTAAGTTTTACTTTTTAATTTACAACTATAAAAATTGCATTTTTAATGTTTAATACTCCAAAAATTGAATTGCTCGTAAAAAGCTTAAATGAATTGATCTAGAAAAACTGGGAGATACGTATATTTTATTTTGAGCTATATTTTCAGAATTTTGTCAGTTTGATCATGGGTGAAAAATCGTGTCGTACAGTGTAATGCTTTAAAAACTATGCATTAAAGACTAAAACTTCGGGCCGGCAACGCGGACTGGGCTAGCTAGTTTTATATAAAAATGTTTTCTTAGCTTATTGTGGGGGGTATTTAAGGTTCGGCACGGACGAACTTGTTTATTATTGCTGTGTACGTTTGCTCCACTATTTTAGAATAAGATGTGGCCACACCAAGATCACTTGTTATACCCTACACCAGGGTATTATGTCTTTGTGCATTTGTTTGTAACAGGCAAAAGGAAACGAGATAGACCAATAGTTCCTTTTGATGATCTGCATAGAATCACATTCTGAGTCGATTTATGCATACCCGTCCATCCGTCTGTCCGTCCGTCCGTCCGTCTGTCCATGTATTTTTGTAAACAAAGTACAGTTCGCATTTATTGCCCTATCCAGATGAAATTTTGCATAAATTTTTTGTTTGGCCCAAGGACGAACCCTATTGAAATTGGAGATAATCGGTCAAAATTTAGATATAGCTGCCATATATATCTTCGTCCGATTTGCCTTTTATTGTGCACCAAACGTGTAATAACATTCCGAATAGTATGGAATTTTACACGTACGATCAGATTGCCTTGAAAATAAGTATGCCAAATTTGATCGAAATCGGTTCAGATATAGCTATAGCTCCCATATATATTGTTCATCCGATTTATTATTTTTGTCCTCCGCAGCCGTAATATGCACTCTGTAACAACAATATTTGTGGAAATATATCAAATACAGCTCAGAAATACATTTACTAAATTTTATCGAGATCGGTTCAGATTTGGATACAGCTCCCACATATAACTTCGTCCGATTTACCTTTGATTGCGCACCAAACGTCTAATATTTGCCCAAATTGGATGAAATTTGGCACTTACGACCGAATTGAGTCAAGAAGCTAGTATGTCAAATTTAGTGAAGATCGGTTCAGAAATAACTATAGCTCCCATATATACTGTTCATCCGATTTGTCATATTTGTTACCCACAGCCGTAATATGCACTCAGTAACAACGATATTCAGGGAAATATATCAAATACAGCTCAGAAATATCTTTGGCAAATTTTATTGAGATCAGTTCCGATTTGGATATAGCTCCCATATATTTTTTTATCCGATTTCAAATTAATTGTGCACCAAATGTGCAATACAAGTCCGAATTTAAAAGATACAAATACTTCGGCGTATTTAGTCCTTTGAACTTTAAATTATAATTATTATCATAGCGTGTATGATTGAATTCTCCCATAAAAACTTTTAATTGTTATGCGGAACTCTACTAAATTAGCAAAGTGGTGTAGGGTATCATAAAGTCGGCCCCGCCCGACTTTAAGACTTTCTTAACTGGTTTTTTCAGTGTTTTTGTTTCGGACGGATTGCAAGGGTGAATAATTTGTTTATCTGTTAAAAACAGAAAACAAACCGACTCGATACACGGCTTTGATTAAGAGTCAAATATATATGATTGATTAAAATAAAGGTTTCGGTAATGATTTTACTTTTGTTTGGAGCAACTTTGTGCTTAGCTTACAAAAAAACGTAGTTAGCTTTCAACAATCCAAAGCGAGGTAAAAGAAGAAGGAAATGTAGGGAAAACGACACACAACACAACTTAACGAATAAACTATCGTATAAATCTGCAATGTAAATGCTACAAGGATGTAACACTAAGGAATATGCAGATTTCAACGATAATGTTGGTCACAAACCTGACCTTTATTAGATAAAACATATACCTTAAACAATTGTACTTAACGTACTTGATTTCGTTCGGAAGATAGAACAAGTAAAAAAGCAGTAAGTTCGGCCGGCCCGAACTTTGAAAACCTCCTCCATTAAGAACGAATTTGAAAATTTTCGAAAAAGATAACATTCGCCAAAAATTCTGTTAACACATTAAAAATACCGAATATAGCCGTTATATTAGGGTCTGCGCGATGTGCACGTACATAGGCATTGTTTGTCACAAGCCATTACCTTATTCAAATTCGAAACTTGAAATAAACAGTTAATAATACCAAATTTGAAAAATTCCGGTGAATAGTGTCGCTAAAATCATCAAAATACCGAATATCGGGAGGTACCGTTATATGGGGTTTAACGACACGATTTCCGCCGTTGCTATGATAAGATCGCGGTGGCCAAGGTGCGTCACAGAAATTTGTTTATTTCAGCGACTTGGGTAAGGAGAAGGTTTCAGATTTTGTCTTGGGAGAGGTACCCAGGTTTATTTCACTTATTTTTATTTTAGTCGTAAATTCAGGCTGGTTCACTTGTGTGGCCAACTCGACGATAGTCCGGCGACGTGTCCTGGCAAGTTCCTGGTGGGAGGCTGCTTCTGGGGGTTCTGGCTTCCAGCGGCTTGGGAAACTCACTGGCTCTATTATGGGGGTCCTATGTTGGGTTCTGGAACCGTGGGTACGCGGTCTCCCGTGGCTGTCGATCTCGCGGCAATAGATTTCTTTGGTTTTGTCCCTCCTTTCAAGAGTGGCTTTTTCCAACTCACTCTTCTGCGGAGCAACCTGGGTGCTTCTAGGAATTGGAACCCTTTCTCTGAGTGGCGTAGGGAAACTCACTCTTAATGTTTAGTGGCCGAGAGTCTTACCTGTCGTAAACTGTTGTCCTCCTTGGGTATCGTACTACGGCCTTCTCAATTCCCGCACTCGTGTTACCGGTTTTCACTTGATTGATCCCCACTCACAGCGAGCCACTCCTTTTATAGGGATCGGTGTCAGGACGGTGTGCTTTCACATACCTTCGCCGTGTTGTTGCTACAGGTTGTCGTTACCTCCTTGGTGTAAACAAGTTGTTTACATCTTAGCGGCGCTTCAAAGGGCTCCACCTACGCCTGTTGTTGCTACTTGTTTTTCTCGCGATCACTGCATAAACAAGTTGTTTACTCCCTTACATTGCTGGAGAATGCCTTACATATGCATGTTGTTGGTACTTGTTTTTCTCCAGCGAGACATTTGGATCATCGACGTAAACAAGTTGTTGACAATTTTGGCTACTGATAATTGTTGTGGCAGTAATCCTCGTCCACAACAATAAAACCTTAGGGACGTATAGAGTTATGGCAAACTATGTATGTTTCATTAAATTCATATATTCAATTCAAATATAAAAAAACAATTCATTTTAATACTAGTAATTAATTATGTCGGTGCACAGCATCGGGATGTGGAGCCGGAAACAAGTTCCGACTTCCGGCGTTACACTGCTCCCCCTCCTCTGAGAGAGGGTCATTAACAGGGCTTCACAAAAACTTTCCCTTGGCGATTCACCAGAAGACGATAACGACGGCCTTGTATGTTTACCATCCTCTTGTATTGTTTGCGCGGTATGCGCAGATTAATACTCATTTTTATATGGCGTTGTAGGCCATTTTGGACATCTTTTGGAAGGTTTACGCGACACGCAAATGGATATCCTTGATCGTGTTGCCCGGGTACCACAATCACACTTCTCAATGGAGCGCTGGGCGTAACTGCTGTTCTTGTGGGTGCCAAACGGGGGTTACGGCGGGTAATGTCGAACTCTGGCTCCGACTCGGTCTCTGTGGAATCCGCATATCGAGGTGACATCGGATTTCTAGGATGAACGTACCCAATCTCTGGTTCGGATTCGGAGAAATCGGTTTCCGTTGACTCGTTATATCTGGGTGAAGTCGGGTTTTCGGGACCGGTGGGTTCTAGCTCGTGGCTTATTTCATCATCCGAAATCTCTATTGTCTCCAATACCCCCTCTTGTCTTGTGTCGGAATATGGTAGTCCGGTGAAAAATCTCTCAGGAGTGATCCCGTCCATGGAATCTTCGATGATGATGGTTGATGATAATGGGGACACTATGGGAGACGGCGTGGTGGGGCTAAATTGCGCTCGCCTCGGCCGTGGTGGTGTTACCAAGTCATCGGTGTTTCGCACGAGAGCTTCCCGGGACGGGGAATTTGCCCTGGACGGCAAATCAGCTGTGGATGGTGCCTGCCTTATCATCGGTCGCACAACACAAACTGGTTTCTTTGTAGATCCAAACGACATGTGGGTGGGAAGACGCTTTAGGCTTGCGGATTCCGTTTGGCTGTCCAGCCCCTGGTGCTTGTAAAAGGCTCTGGTTTTAACAGTGGGTGGTTGCTCCTCCATTTTGCTGGTGTCTGCCGTTTGAAGCTGGAGAAGAAAGAAAATTACCAGAATTATTTACCCGTTTGAGTCTATGTGAATCATTACACCCCGTCTGGGCTTCGTCCGTCAAGACGAAGGGTTTTAGTTCGGTAAGATGTGCTGCTCTCAGGTCGCCCCGCTCCCTACCCCGGATGCTCACGATGACCGGAGATGGAAAGCTTAGTACTTCATACGGCCCGTCATATTTCGGGGCTAATTTTGCCGCAAAGTTTTCAACGGCTTTCGATAAGGGATGCTGCCGAACCCAAACCAAATCTCCTACCGCGGGTTTCCATGGCCGTCGGCGAAAGTTATAGTATCCTTTGGTCTTCTCCCAGGCGGCCAAGTTGGTTACGCACTATCTTAAAAATGTCCCGAAGTTCATCTGTTCTATCAATCGGAGTTTTCTTAACTACTCCTGAGCCCGGAGTCACCTCATCGTACAAAGCGTTTGGAAGTCGTGGTTCACGGCATTGTACAAGGAAGGATGGTGTATAACCGGTGCTTTCTGATTTGCTGGTGTTTACAGCGAGGTTTACTTCCGGAAGAAATTCGTCCCATTTATGGTGTTGATTACAGCAGATTTGGGCCAACATCATTTTGACGGTTCGATTTGCCCGTTCGGTCGGATTCTCTTGAGGACAATACGGTGCTGTAAATTGATGTCGCACTCCGACTTCTTGTAGGTATTTTCCTAGTTCCCGACTAGTGAACTGGCTTCCATTATCCGTGATGAGTAGCTTGGGCACTCCGAATCTTGCGACAATCCGTTCTCGGAAAGCTTTGACGACTCCACCAGCGGTAGCCTTACGTAACGCAACTAATTCCACCCACTTAGAGAAACGATCTATGAAAACTAGTAGCACTGTATTACCATGTTTCGTCCGCGGCAACGGTCCGACAAAATCAGCGCAGACCGTAGCCCAGGGTTCATCCGGAATGTTTATGAGCATTTCCCCAGCAGGCGCCAGCTGACTGGGCTTGTAACGTTGGCAGGATTTACAGCTTCGCACAAACTTTGTTATGTCCCTCGTCATTCCGGGCCAAAAGTATCGTTCGGATATCCGGTTCGCCATTTTCCGGATCCCTAGATGACCAGCAGCGAGTTGGCTGTGATTTTCATGAAGGACCCGCGATCTCAGTTGGGTGGGGACACACAGCTTCCAAGGCGTGTTGTCGACGTCGTTTGGGTGCACCGGAATATGTCTGTAGAGTTGTCCGCCGACTACAGCATAGTCCGGAAATTTTTTCGGGCACCTTTCGATTTCTTCCTTTTTTGACTGTATCCATGGGCACTCTGTTCCGGTCTCTGCTACAGCTCGTTGCAAGGATTCCACTGGTTGCCTAGATAGGGTATCAGCGATTACAATTAGAGCTCCTTTGCGATACTGTATCGTATATCTGCATTGCTGGAGTTCTAACACCCATCTTGCCAATCGGCCGGTGGGATTCTCGATTGAGTTCAACCACTTCAAGGCTAAGTGGTCTGTCACGACTTGGAACTCGTACCCTTCTAAGTACTGGCGCATTTTTCTGATGCCCCACACAATTGCCAGGCACTCTTTCTCGGTGGCAGAATAATTACGTTCCGTGCCGTTCAAGGTGCGGCTAGCATAGGCTATAACCCGTTCTCCCTCGGCAAACTCTTGAGTGAGCACAGCCCCTAGGCCACAGTCACTGGCATCGGTCTGTAACAAGAAGGTTCTGCCAAAATCGGGACAGGCCAGCACCGGGGCTTGCGTTAATTTTGCCTTCAGAAGCTCAAAGACAGTCTGCTGATCTTTCGTCCACCGCCAGTGCTTTCCCTTTTTCAATAGGGATGTCAATGTATGGGCTAAAGTGGCAAATTCAGGTACAAAACGACGATACCAGGAAGCGGTGCCTAAGAACCGTCGCAACTCCTTCAGATTTTGTGGTGGCCTTATATCAAGTATCGCTGCTATTTTCTCTGGATCCGTCCGTATCCCTTCTCCTGACACTACATGGCCCATATATTTGGCTTCTTTCTGGAAAAATTGGCACTTTTCCGGGTTGATACGAAGATGAGCCGCTCGGAGCCTTCGGAACACCTCATGGAGATTTGCCTGGTGTTCATCAAGGGTTTTTCCAATCACAATGATATCATCTAGGTAAGCAAACGCAACCGGCTCCATTTCCGGTCCGATGACTCTATCAAGGGCACGCTGGAATGTTGCTGGTGCGGAATGCAGACCAAAAGGCATAACTCTCCATTGGAACAGACTACTGCCTGCGACTGTGAAAGCCGTATACTTCCGACTCTCTTCTTCCAATGGTATCTGCCAATACAGTGGTTTCTATTTACCTGCATCAACATTAGCTGCGCATTGGCCTTTACAGACCAAAAAACTTTTGTTATGCCATTTTTTTCTGAATCCCTTTATTTGAATTGTATTTAAGTGCCCAATCGATAGCTGCACATTGGACATTCCTGCCTCGAAAATTTGGTAATTTTTTTTTTAATTTGGTTGCAAAAGTTGTATTTATCTGCATAAGAAAATTTTTTGCAAACTCAAAAAAGACACTAAAAACTACCACTTCGTTTTTGTTTTTGTATTCGCAAAAACAATAACAACACAAGAAAAGAGCATGCATTAAAAACATATTCTCGCTTCCTCTCCCACACTAAAAGATGGCTATGCTGGATAAAACACCACTGATGCTCAAATACATACGAATAGTAAATTAAAGATACCTGCACTTTTTGTGCACGTAAGTAAAATTAAAGATACCTGCTTCATTGTGCAGATAAGTGCAATGAAGCTACCTGCATTTTGGGCATTGCTGCACAAGATGTCGTGCAATTTTTGATTGTGCAGGAAGCAAAAAATACTGTACCCATCCTTGAGATCTATGCTACTGACGTATTTGGCCTCTCGGAGCCGGTCCAATATCGTCTGTAATCGTGGAAGCGGATATGCGTCGGGATCGGATTTGGAGTTAAGGTGTCGGAAATCCATGCACAATCTCCAACTGCCATTTTTCTTCTGGGCGAGATTAATCGGGGAGCTGTAAGGGCTTCAGGATGGTTCGATAAAACCTTCCGCTAAAAGTTCGCTGATTTTTGCGTCTATGATCCCCTGCATGGCAGGGGCGTACCGCAACTTGAACGGTCGATCGTCTGTCATAACGATGCGATGAGTAGCTGCCGTTGACGGTCCATGAATATCACGGAATTTTTGAAGTTCATTGTCCAGAAACGTTTGTATTTTCTGTTGATCTTGACTGCATGTAGCACTTACCGGTAAGCGGTCCTTCGTAGAGCTCTCGTCGCCTGTGGTTCGACTGCCATGTGGGTCGATAATGTCACACATACAAGTGGTGCTGATGTAGCGGTGCTGTTCCCCATGCCCAAGATCTTCTCTCCCTTGACCTGCGACCGCAAACACACATGACAGACCGGCCATCGTTAGTCGAGCTCCTACCTTGATCAAAAAATCGAGACCGAGGATGACGTCCTCGGTAGCATCCGGCATTAGCAAAAGGCAGGAAGGAACCAGTTGGTGGCCAAGATCGATGGTGGCTTTCATCGCATATTGGATTTGACGCTGCGACCCATCTGCTAGCGTCACACTAGCGATAAATGGTATTCTGCTAACAAGGTTCCCCAATGTGGCTACGCAGGTTTCGCTGATGAAGGAAGTTGTGGCTCCTGTGTCGACTGTGGCCGCAATCCGAATTTGCCCAATCGCGATTGTTGCCACCAGTCGGTTTGGTTGCATATGAAGGGATGTGTTCAATTGAGGGATTTGGATGCTCTCGGTGGACCCGTCTCCCCTCGATCTAGACGAGTCCGTCGCTCGTTTCCCGAGCTCCTGCGACAACAGTCTATAGTGCGCACACTACGTCGACCGCACTGCCAACAAAATAAAATTGCCTCATTACGGCAATCGGCGGCGAAATGTCCATCTTGCCCACACCTGCGACATGCCGTCTTAGGACTGAATGGTGGCAACTGCGACTAGGATGACGGAGAATTCATTGGTTCTAGTCGTCGGTGTTGCTCCCGTGGTGGGGGTGTCAAGGGTGGCAGGCTCTCTAAATCTTCGGCCATTTCCAGCAGGTTGTGCAGGGTGTTGAAATCCCGCCTTCTTATGTTCCTGAAGATTCTTTCAATTTTTTGTTCTTCCGAATAATTGCTATGCCGCATCAAATTTTGCATTGCTAAGGAGAAGTCCCGGAACTTTTCTCGGGGTCTTTGGCGTCGCTTACGTATTTCATCCTCCAGATGTTCGAAATATCGAGCTGGCAGGAAGAAGCGCTGAATATCGCCTCTAAAATCTGTCCACGTTTGCCAGTGTTTATTGTTATTCCGGTACCACACTAGGGCCTTGTCTCTCATAACCTCTGGCATCATCTTCGGCAATGCATCCAGCTGTAGGACGTACATATTGGCCAATTCTTCGACTCGTTCAAGAAATTCCAATGAATCCTGGCCTCCATCGAAGCTGACGTTCAATTTACGTACTTGCTCGGCTATGGCTTGAATATCCATGTTCGGCGGAATTCTACTTCGGCCACTTGGGGATGCTGGTCGCGTTGGGCTGCCGATCTCCAGGGGAGATGTCACACCACTAGGGCTCGTCACCGCCAGCGTGGGTGCTTTCTTTGGTGATACGCTGGCCTTACTGTCTTGTCTGGAGCCGGACTGCTCATGAAACTCCTGCAAACACAACAACCTTCCAAGAACATCCTTATCATGCTCCTCTCCCAGAAATATTCCAAACCTCTTTCGCATTTCCTCTACCGTTCTATTTATGTCCAGACCGAACTCATTTAAATAGTTCCCCAATTCCTCCTTCCGAACGCTATAAGCCCACGATGTACGTAAAGTGGCGGGCTTGTTATTAAGCCGGGAGTATATCTCTCTATCGGTGTTTATTTGTTTATTTCAGCGACTTGAGTAAGGAGAAGGTTTCAGATTTTGTCTTGGGAGAGATACCCAGGTTTATTTCACTTATTTTTATTTTAGTCGTAAATTTAGGCTGGTTCACTTGTGTGAAGTGGCAAGTTCCTGATGGGAGGCTGCTTCTGGGGATTCTGGCTTCCAGCGGCTTGGGAAACTCACTGGCTCTATTATGGGGGTCCTATGTTGGGTTCTGGAACCGTGGGTACGCGGTCTCCCGTGGCTGTCGATCTCGCGGCAATAGATTTCTTTGGTGTTGTCCCTCCTTTCAAGAGTGGCTTTTTCCAACTCACTCTTCTGCGGAGCATCCTGGGGGCTTCTAGGAATTGGAACCCTTTCTCTGTGTGGCGTAGGGAAACTCACTCTTAATGTTTAGTGGCCGAGAGTCTTACCTGTCGTAAACTGGTGTCCTCCTTGGGTATCGTACTACGGTCTTCTCAATTCCCGCACTCGTGTTACCGGTTTTCACTTGATTGATCCCCACTCACAGCGAGCCACTCCTTTTATAGGGATCGGTGTCAGGACGGTGTGCTTTCACATACCTTCGCCGTGTTGTTGCTACAGGTTGTCGTTACCTCCTTGGTGTAAACAAGTTGTTTACATCTTAGCGGCGCTTCAAAGGGCTCCACCTACGCCTGTTGTTGCTACTTGTTTTTCTCGCGATCACTGCATAAACAAGTTGTTTACTCCTTTACATCGCTGGAGAATGCCTTACATATGCATGTTGTTGGTACTTCTTTTTCTCCAGCGAGACATTTGGATCATCGACGTAAACAAGTTGTTGACAATTTTGGCTACTTATAATTGTTGTGGCAGTAATCCTCGTCCACAACAATAAAACCTTAGTGACGTATAGAAGTTATGGCAAACTATGTATGTTTCATTAAATTCATATATTCAATTCAAATAAACATTTGTGCAAAATTTTAGCCTTCTATATCAATTCGTTCGAAAGATTGCGTGATTACAACAGACAGACAGACAGATGGACAGACAGACTCACAGACAGACAGACGGACATGTCTAGATCGTCTTAGAATTTCACGCTGATCAAGAATATATATACTTTGTTGGGTCTGACATGAGTATTTCGAGGAGTTACAAACAGAATGACAAAATTAATATACCCTCCATAGTATGGTGGAGGGTATAAAAAAGAAATAAATGAAAACAATTACTTAAAAAGTTCGATCACGTTTTCAATGTTCGTTAAAATCATCCTTCTTTTTCCGATTTCCAACAATAATATTTATAATACTCCGAATAAGTCGAATTTGTTCCGATTTTCAGATAGAACTATCACACATACTCATATTAATTTCCAGATTTCGGATCAAATATGTAATATATAGTGATTTAAAGTGACATTTTGTGAGACATTTAGTTTATAAAAATCACGATTATCAATATTTTTAGGAATGTTGGATGGACTATGTGCTCGTATCAAACAGTCAAACCTTCATGCGTTAACAAGTTATTTCTCAAACGCAGGAGGAGTTTGAGATAATAATGAATGATTAAACAGAATCATGTTGCACAATCACCACCCCAAATCCGTCAAAATATTGCTGGAAGAATCGAAGTCGTAAATATGCACTTGATTCGCACTGATTTCGAATACGATACCGTGATTGCCTATGTTCGCTGCGTTGATATCGTTTCATTGCCTGCCATATGCCAGCATTGTAATACTTTGAAGCTTAAATTATCGTTTGTCCACGATAACACAATTCAAGCAAAACATTCCCTGTCGAATACACGAAAATATATAATATACTTTTGAAGTTTTCCAATGGGCTCTTTCTTTTGTTCCCGTTTTCGTATAACTCCCATGGATTTCGAGATTCAAAATTTCAGATTCTTAAATTATTAAATTAAAAAAAGGCATTGATTAAAAAAAAAAAAATATTTAAGAAAAGCAATCAATTTATTATAAGTGTTGTTAGTTTGCAAAAAAAAAACAAAAAAATGCTTCTTTATGCTAGGTCAATAACAGATACCTGTTTCAGATCCAGGTTCCTGCTAGGCAACCTTTAAAGTTCGTTAATTAATTGTGATGTTGATTTCACTACGATTAATTATTTTTTGATTATTTAATTTTCTCAATGCTTTGAGTCAGTAGATCGTTCGCTTCAAACCTACAACGAAAGTACTAAAATTAACAAAATCACAATAGTTTTATTATGGCCAGATTTCAGTTACTACAATGACTACATCTGCTCTTAAATTACAATCTCCAAATGACAAAAATGCTAAAGGATCTTAACAAAACTAAAATCGGGTATCAATTTATTTCAATATAGCGAACTATGTTGTTCTTTTTATGATGTAGACTCCCACATCGTGAAATTTCAATACCACTCTTAATGACTCACACAATACAGCTGCGAATCGAAATTGAACATTTAAGAATTTATAATCTATATATATACAAGAAAGTTGTGTTAGTTACTACGCTTATAACTTAAGAACCGCTGGACTGATTTTAGCGATTAATACAAATTCGGAATTGTCTCCTGTCCGAAAAGGATAATATCCAAAGAAATCGCGTAAAAATGTGATATATTAACATTTTCATTTTGACTTTTGAAATGTACAATAGTAATGTTTTATTTTGCATGATTTTTTTCCATTTTGACTTACTTTTTTCTAATGTAAATTTGTAGTGTTTTTTAATTTTTTTATTTTTGAATTCGAATATCAATACCAATATATTTAATTGACTTGATTTCATGAGTACTGAAATTGATGGCGGGTTACATGGAAGTATAGTAAAAGATAATTACTTTTTCAAAATCGCTAAAAAATCACGAAAAAGAGATCTCATTGCTAAAATTCTCAAATCGTACATTCTATTGACAAACTTTGTAAGGATCTTTAAACATTTGCTGTAAAAAATCAGCGAACAAGTTGAAGATCTTTTCAATGTGATCCTGTTTGCTCCTTACTCTTGTCCCTGCTCGGGCGCCACTGTAGCGACACGATTTCCGCCGTTGCTAGGATAAGCTCGCGGTGGCCAAGGTGCGTCACAGAAATTTGTTTATTTCAGCGACTTGAGTAAGGAGAAGGTTTCAGATTTTGTCTTGGGAGAGATACCCAGGTTTATTTCACTTATTTTTATTTTAGTCGTAAATTTAGGCTGGTACACTTGTGTGGCCAATTCGACGATCGTCCGGCGACGTGTCCTGGCAAGTTCCTGATGGGAGGCTGCTTCTGGGGGTTCTGGCTTCCAGCGGCTTGGGAAACTCACTGGCTCTATTATGGGGGTCCTATGTTGGGTTCTGGAACCGTGGGTACGCGGTCTCCCGTGGCTGTCGATCTCGCGGCAATAGATTTCTTTGGTGTTGTCCCTCCTTTCAAGAGTGGCTTTTTCCAACTCACTCTTCTGCGGAGCATCCTGGGGGCTTCTAGGAATTGGAACCCTTTCTCTGTGTGGCGTAGGGAAACTCACTCTTAATGTTTAGTGGCCGAGAGTCTTACCTGTCGTAAACTGGTGTCCTCCTTGGGTATCGTACTACGGTCTTCTCAATTCCCGCACTCGTGTTACCGGTTTTCACTTGATTGATCCCCACTCACAGCGAGCCACTCCTTTTATAGGGATCGGTGTCAGGACGGTGTGCTTTCACATACCTTCGCCGTGTTGTTGCTACAGGTTGTCGTTACCTCCTTGGTGTAAACAAGTTGTTTACATCTTAGCGGCGCTTCAAAGGGCTCCACCTACGCCTGTTGTTGCTACTTGTTTTTCTCGCGATCACTGCATAAACAAGTTGTTTACTCCTTTACATCGCTGGAGAATGCCTTACATATGCATGTTGTTGGTACTTGTTTTTCTCCAGCGAGACATTTGGATCATCGACGTAAACAAGTTGTTGACAATTTTGGCGACTGATAATTGTTGTGGCAGTAATCCTCGTCCACAACAATAAAACCTTAGGGACGTATAGAAGTTATGGCAAACTATGTATGTTTCATTAAATTCATATATTCAATTCAAATATAAAAAAACAATTCATTTTAATACTAGTAATAATTATGTCGGTGCACAGCATCGGGATGTGGAGCCGGAAACAAGTTCCGACTTCCGGCGTTACAGGGGGCTATACGAACTTACCCTGCCTACTGGCAAAATAAACATTTGTGCAAAATTTTAGCCTTCTATATCAATTCGTTCGAAAGATTGCGTGATTACAACAGACAGACAGACAGATGGACAGACAGACACACAGACAGACGGACATGTCTAGATCGTCTTAGAATTTCACGCTGATCAAGAATATATATACTTTGTTGGGTCTGACATGAGTATTTCGAGGAGTTACAAACAGAATGACAAAATTAATATACCCTCCATAGTATGGTGGAGGGTATAAAAAAGAAATAAATGAAAACAATTACTTAAAAAGTTCGATCACGTTTTCAATGTTCGTTAAAATCATCCTTCTTTTTCCGATTTCCAACAATAATATTTATAATATTCCGAATAAGTCGAATTTGTTCCGATTTTCAGATAGAACTATCACACATACTCATATTAATTTCCAGATTTCGGATCAAATATGTAATATATAGTGATTTAAAGTGACATTTTGTGAGACATTTAGTTTATAAAAATCACGATTATCAATATTTTTAGGAATGTTGGATGGACTATGTGCTCGTATCAAACAGTCAAACCTTCATGCGTTAACAAGTTATTTCTCAAACGCAGGAGGAGTTTGAGATAATAATGAATGATTAAACAGAATCATGTTGCACAATCACCACCCCAAATCCGTCAAAATATTGCTGGAAGAATCGAAGTCGTAAATATGCACTTGATTCGCACTGATTTCGAATACGATACCGTGATTGCCTATGTTCGCTGCGTTGATATCGTTTCATTGCCTGCCATATGCCAGCATTGTAATACTTTGAAGCTTAAATTATCGTTTGTCCACGATAACACAATTCAAGCATACACGAAAATGTATAATATACTTTTGAAGTTTTCCAATAGGCTCTTTCTTTTGTTCCCGTTTTCGTATAACTCCCATGGATTTCGAGATACCCATGAATTCAAAATTTCAGATTCTTAAATTATTAAATTAAAAAAAGGCATTGATTAAAAAAAAAATATTTAAGAAAAGCAATCAATTTATTATAAGTGTTGTTAGTTTGCAAAAAAACAAAAAAATGCTTCTTTATGCTAGGTCAATAACAGATACCTGTTTCAGATCCAGGTTCCTGCTAGGCAACCTTTAAAGTTCGTTAATTAATTGTGATGTTGATTTCACTACGATTAATTATTTTTTGATAATTTAATTTTCTCAATGCTTTGAGTCAGTAGATCGTTCGCCTCAAACCTACAACGAAAGTACTAAAATAAACAAAATCACAATAGTTTTATTATGGCCAGATTTCAGTTACTACAATGACTACATCTGCTCTAAAATTACAATCTCCAAATGACAAAAATGCTAAAGGATCTTAACAAAACTAAAATCGGGTATCAATTTATTTCAATATAGCGAACTATGTTGTTGTAGACTCCCACATCGTGAAATTTCAATACCACTCTTAATGACTCACATAATACAGCTGCGAATCGAAATTGAACATTTAAGAATTTATAATCTATATATATACAAGAACGTTGTGTTAGTTACTACGCTTATAACTTAAGAACCGCTGGACTGATTTTAGCGATTAATACAAATTCGGAATTGTCTCCTGTCCGAAAAGGATAATATCCAAAGAAATCGCGTAAAAATGTGATATATTAACATATTCATTTTGACTTTTGAAATGTACAATAGTAATGTTTTATTTTGCATGATTTTTTTCCATTTTGACTTACTTTTTTCTAATGTAAATTTGTAGTGTTTTTTAATTTTTTTATTTTTGAATTCGAATATCAATACCAATATATTTAATTGACTTGATTTCATGAGTACTGAAATTGATGGCGGGTTACATGGAAGTATAGTAAAAGATAATTACTTTTTCAAAATCGCTAAAAAATCACGAAAAAGAGATCTCATTGCTAAAATTCTCAAATCGTACATTCTATTGACAAACTTTGTAAGGATCTTAAAACATTTGCTGTAAAAAATCAGCGAACAAGTTGAAGATCTTTTCAATTTGTTATACTTTGTCCTTTTTTTAATTTGTAGTATCATATTGAATTCAGTGGAATTTTTGTGAACAAAATAAAGAATAATTTTTCCCTATATATAATTTTTCACCAAAAAATGAAATAAATGCGAAATACCATGTTAACTGACATTAACCTTTCAAATCCAGGGCCTACATCGCGCTTAAGCTGGAAGATGCGAACACGTTTAAACAAATAAAAAAGACCGACAAAGCCTAATGGGACTCATTCCAAAGCGAGAACCTACTTCTTTCATGTGACAGTAATCCGTCCAATGAGAGCTCAAATTGAGAGGACAATCAGTAAAATACCAAATTTAAAGGGTGCAAAATAGTAGAGCTAATGGGACTTTTAGTAAGTAAAGGATTTCTATCCTTCCAGAAATTCTTCCCAAACATTCAAGATACCTTAAATCGCCTTAGCATGCCTTGATATCGATCATAACTCACGGATAAGGGTACAGCCCGATTTCATGTTTATCGTATGATTTAAGCTATTTTTGGGGTCTTGGCCATTTTTTTCATTTTTGGCCCTTATTTGGCATCTTTGTTTCTAAGGGGGTAGAGAACCTCTTCGCATAAAATTTAAAATTTTCAGAGTAGGGCCCATATTGGTCTTGACCACATCCATCAATTGATTTGGCTAAAAATTGTATTTATGCTACCCTGGGGTAGGGAACCATCATACAGATAATTGTCACATAGGAATTTATTTAAGTAAAGTCCCCACATTGGAGAATCCCCAAGTCCACTTTCACATCTAATGTGTGGTCAGAAAAGAAAATTTTGTATTCTATTGAATTTGTAACCCCCAAGAGAATATTGGTCGGGAACATAGATTTGTACATCTATATGAAATAAATTGTTAAAACATGAACAAATTACAAATATAAGAAAGTAGCACGGGACCGAATATTTGTTGAATCGTCATTGAATTATACTATGATGAAAAATATGGACTTTATGGGGTCTCCAACTTACAATTTAAATGGCAAATAAGATTTTTGCCCATCTTACAGTAATGGGTGCAAAATATCAATATTTTTGATTTGGCCTCTATTTGTCATATTGGATTATAAGGGGTAGTAAAAGTTTTCAATGTAGGTCGATGTTTCGGAGTAGTGCCCATTTTAAGATACCTCCCGATTTTACCATATTTTAAAGGATTTGGCTAAAAATGTGTATTTGGGTGGTGGCGGACAAACAGACCGACATGATTAGGGGGACTTATGAGGACTCTAATGCACAATCTGAGGTGCTAATGGTTTTAAAAATGTAATTAACTTTGGCTATTCTTAAATCATTCAGCCCTCAATTATGAGATGTACAAAATACAGTAAATTCCAAATTACTGCTTATTTGATTGGAAATTTTGCTACGCTTTTTACCATACTAAAAATTAATTTGATTCCTTACATGGAAATACGATTGATATATACTTTTTAATAGATTTGAATAGCACATACACACATTTAAAGCCCACGGTTTAAATATTGAAGCCCAAGGCTTAAATATGGGTACAGGTATTTTAAAACACTTTTAATCGACCAGTACTTGAACACTTATATCAGTCATATCTGTGAATAATTATGCTTTGACAAATATGCATAATAAACAAAAACTACGGGCCGGCAACGCGGACAGCTAGTAATAATATAATACTCTGTGTGCGTGCACAGAAACGATGCTAACGAACATGCGAAAAATTCCTGCAAGTATCCGGACGAAACTTTTGTGAGGCGTCTAGTCTGAAAAATGCCAGCTTCATTTTTACTATAACTAAGGTATTGTAGTCTGGAGTAACTACTTAGTGTAACCATGCAAGATAAAAGAAGATCGTTGGTACATTACAAAAAGAATTCATTTCCATTATTACAGTTATCTACTTTTTCGTGGCTTTAATCGCATAAACAGCGGTAGTTTACAGTTAATAGAGAGTTTACTCTTTTTTGTCGAGATTTTTTACAGTGTAAAGTTTACGAGTAACACACACCTGCTCTTTTAAAGTAAGAACCACATCTGTTACTTTGATTTTTAGTTTGTTCAGTTTTTCTTCAGCATTTTAAAGGAACGCGTTTGCGGTAAATGGAACGTGAATTCGAAGTTCAAAAATGGAATTTCAATTTAAATTTTAACAACGGAAAATAATCGATATAATATTAATTATAATAATTAGGTATATAAAACAATTTTACACAGTACCACAAGAGGAATGAGTTTGGGTTTCTGTCCTTTTATAGAATGGAAGCTCCTAATACAAACAAGTAAAAAAACATTAAGTTCGGCCGGGCCAAACTTTTAATACCCTCCACCCTAGGGTAAAAGAAACATTAGAAGAAATGTGGCAAAAACCATAAAAATTCCGAATATCGGGAGGTACCGTTATATGGGGGCTACACCAAAATCTATATTACAATGTTTCGCCACCGAAGCTGGAACCCATTATGACCAACAAATACCAATTTTCAGACAAATCCGTGAAAAAATGTGGCAAAAATCATCCAATTACCGAATATCGGGAGGTACCGTTATAAGGGGGCTTTACCAAAACGTGGACCTACACATGCAATGTTTTGCCACACGCTCAGGCACCCATTATGACCCACAAATACCAATTTTTACACAAATCAGTGAACAAATGTGGCAAAAACCATCAAAATACCGAATATCGGGAGGTACCGTTATATGGGGGCTATATCAAATCATGGACCCATGCATGCAATGTTTCGCCACCGAAGCTGGAACCCATTATGACCAACAAATACCAATTTTCAGACAAATCCGTGAAAAAATGTGGCAAAAATCATCCAATTACCGAATATGGGGAGGTACCGTTATAAGGGGGCTTTACCAAAACGTGGATCTACACATGCAATGTTTTGCCACACGCTCAGGCACCCATTATGACCCACAAATACCAATTTTTACACAAATCAGTGAAAAAATGTGGCAACAACCATCAAAATACCGAATATCGGGAGGTACCGTTATATGGGGGCTATATCAAATCATGGACCCATGCATGCAATGTTTCGCCACCGGAGCTGGAAACCATTATGACCCACATATACCAATTTTTAGACAAATCCGTGAAAAAATGTGGCAAAAAAAAATAAAATACCGAATATCGGGAGGTACCTTTATATGGGGGCTATACCACAACGTGGACCTATACATGCAATGTTTTGCCACGCGCTCAGGGACCCGTTATTACCTACAAATACCAATTTTCAGACAAATCCGTGAAAAAATGTGGCATAAATCATCAAAATACCGAATATCGGAAGGTACCGTTATATGGGGACTATACCAGAACGTGGACCGATATATCTCATTTTCAATACCAACCATCCTAGACACAATGCAAATAGCTCTGCTAAATTTTGGCCCTCTACGTCAAATAATGTGGGCTGTATCGTGATTTCAACAGACAGACGGACAGACAGACAGACGGACAGACAGACAGACGGACATCGTTAAATCGACTTAGAATTTTATGCTGATTATGAATATATATACTTTATGGGGTCTAAAGCGAATATTTAAGGATGTTACAAACGGAATGACAAAGTTAATATACCCTCCTTTCCAAGGTGGAGGGTATAAAAATGTTGAGTTAAATGGTATCAAGTGAGCGTTGTGCCACTGAAGTGGATTTTTTTTCCATTATTTACTGATTTTAGTAAACCCACTGGATATAATTTGAGAATTCCAATGAAAATACGTCAGAGGTCTACCCGATAAAGAACTTCAATGTCATAAGCCTAATCTGGATTTGTTTAACCAGGTCTGCTATTTTCTCTAGGTCAGTTGTATTTCTTAATCTATATATATAAATCAATTGCTGTTCTTTGGTAAAGGAATTAGTTGAGAAGGACTGAACAGATTTGCATAATTTTTTGTACAAACGTTCGCCATACCCCGAGTTAGGTTTTTAAAGAAAAAAAAATATTGAGCACGCCCACTATTTCGATTTATCTAAAATCCTTATATTTGCCAAATAATGAAGATATCGGTTTTAAAATTATTACACGACATACTGTAGACTTTCCATCCAATTCTAAGTATTTATTTGGGGGCTGAGAAACTGACCACGTCTACTTATTAATCTATATATAAACCAATTGTTGTTCGTTGGTAATTGAATCACTTGAGACCGGCTGGAACTATTTGGATATTTTTTTTAATGTTCGTCCTACCCCAATTTAGGTTTTATGCAAAAAAAAGTGACCACGCCCAATTTTGCGCCCAAAATTTAGCAGAGCAATTAGTATTGTGTCTAGGATGGTTGGTATTGAAAATGAGATATATCGGTCCACGTTCTGGTATAGTCCCCATATAACGGTACCTCCCAATATTCGGTATTTTGATGATTTATGCCACATTTTTTCACGAATTTGTCTGAAAATTGGTATTTGTAGGTCATAACGGGTCTCTGTACGTGTGGCAAAACATTGCATGTATAGGACCACGTTTTAGTATAGCCCCCATATAACGGTACCTCCCGATATTCGGTATTTTTATGGTTTTTGCACATTTTTTCACTGATTTGTCTAAAAATTGGTATTTGTGGGTCATAATGGTTCCTAGTTCGTGTGGCGAAACATTGTATGTATAGGTCCACGTTTTGGTATAGTCCCCATATAACGGTACCTCCCAATATTCGGTATTTTGATGATTTTTGACACATTTTTTCACGAATTTCTCTGAAAATTTGGTAGTTGTATCATAATGGGTCCTAGTTCGTGTGGCGAGTCATTGTAATTATAGGCCCAGGTTTTGGTATAGCCCCCATATAACAGTACCTCTCCATATTCGGTAATTTGATGATTTTTGCCACATTTTTATCACGTATTTGTCTAAAAATTAGTATTTGTAGGTCATAATGGGTTCTAGCTCCGTTGGCGAAACCTTGCATGTATAGCCCCCATATAACGATACCTCCCGATATTCGGTATTTTAATGGTTTTTGACACATTTCTTCTAATGTTTCCTTTACCCCCTAAGGTTTTTGACTCTTTCCCTTATTCGGAAAAGAAGTCTGCACATATTTCCGATAGTATCGAAAGACTGTTATAGTTTCGTAACAAATTCTTTTAGAATTCGAAGAGAAAAAAATAATCGGATGTTTGATACGAAGTTCGGAAGAGGTGTTTTAGGCCTGCGGTAATTTCGGTCCAACCTATTTTCTACATTTTAATGAATTTAGACACATTTTTAGCGGATTTATGTTGAACTTGGTATAAAGAGTTTCTAATAGGTGGTGCTTCTCTCGCAGATAACTGGCTTAGAGGACCACGTTATAACCCTCATACAACGGTACCGGTATTTTGATAATTTTACCTATATATATATATATATATATATATATATATATATATATATATATATATATATATATATATATATATATATATATATATTTTCGTTTATTTGATACACCAAATACGACGTGTGCGATTCCAATGTAATTTGGAAAGAGTGACAAAATTTGTTAAAAAATAATTGTAAAAAATAATTATATTGAAATCGGTTCAGATTAGGATATATCTCCCGTATATATATATATATATATATATAGATATATAAAAGTCGAAAAAAAATATAAAAAACACTACATTACTATTGTACATTTCAAAAGTCAAAATGAAAATGTTAATATATCACTTTTTTTACGCGGTATTTCGGATAAGAGACAATTTCGAATTTGTATGATTTTCTAAAATTAGTTCAGCGGTTCTTAAGTTATAAGCGTAGTAACTAACACAACTTTCTTTTATATATATAGATGTATAGATAGATTAAAAGGAGGCGTGGTCAGTTCCTCAGCCCCAAACAAATACTTAGGGTTGGAGGGAAGGTCAACAGTATCTCGTGTAATAATTTTTAAACCAATATCTTCATTATTTGGGAAATATAAGGATTTTAGATAAATCGAAATAGTGGGCGTAAAAGTAGGCGTGGTCAATATTTTTTTCTTTAAAAACCTAACTCGGGGTATGACGAAATCTTGTACAAAAAATTATGCAAATCGGTTCAGCCGTTTTCAACTGATTCCATTACCAACGAACACCAACTATTTTACACCCATTACCGTAAGACGGTAATTAATATTATTTGTCATTTAAATTGTAACCTACAAAGTCCATATTTTTCATCATTGTATAATTCAATAACGATTCAACAAATATTCGGTCCCGTGCTACTTTCTTATATATGTAATTTGTTCATGTTTTCACAATTTATTTGATATAGATGTACATCCCAAACTTACGTTCCCAACCAATATTCTCTTGGGGGTTACAAATTCAATAGAATACCACACATTAGCTGTGAAAGTGGACTTAGGGATACTCCAATGGGGGGACTTTACTTAATTAAATTCCTATGTGGCAATTATCTGTATGATGGTTCCTTACCCCAGGGTAGCATAAATACAATTTTTTAGCCAAATCAATTGATGAATGTGGTCAAGACCAATATGGGCCCTACTCTGAAAATTTCAAATTTTATGCGAAGAGGTTCTCTACCCCCTTAGAAACAAAGATGCCAAATAAGGGCCAAAATTGAAGAAAGTGGCAAAGACCCCAAAAATAGCTTAAATCATACGATGGTTATATATGATCGATATCATGACCTGCAAAAACGATTTAACGTATCTTGAATGTTCGGCATGAATTTCTGGAAGGATAGAAATCCTTTTCTTGCTAAAAGTCCCATTCGCTCTACTATTTTGCACCCTTTATATTTGGTATTTAACTGATTGTACTCCCAAAAAAGTTTGAATTTTGAGCTCTCATTGGATGAATTATTGTCACATGAAAGAAGTAGGTCCACGCTTTGAAATGAGCCCCATTAGTCTTTTTCGATCATTTTTGTTTGTTTAAATGTGTGCGCATCTTCCAGCTGAAGCACGATATAGGCCCTGGAGTTGAAAGGTTGAGTCATTTAACATCGTATTTCGCACTTATTTAATTTTTTTGGTGAAAAATTGTATATAGAAAATCCACTGAATTCAATATGATAATATAAATTGAAAAAAAAAAATTGCAAAAGAAGAATAACAAATTGGAAAAATGCTCAAGTTGTTCGCTGATTTCTTACACCAACTGTTTAAAGATCCTTACAAAGTTTGTCAATAAAATGTACTTTTATTTTAAAATTCAATTCGATATTTTCCCGATTCGAGAATTTTTGCAATGAGATCTCATTTTCGTGATTTTTTAGCGATTTTGAAAAAGTAATTATCTTTTAATTTTGGTGTGATCGCGTTAAATTGATTCGATATCATCTATCCCGTTTCACCACCACATAATTCGGTACTACACTTCCATGTAACCGCCATCAATTTCAGTTCTCAAGAAATCAAGTCAATTAAATAAATTGGTATTAATATTCGAATTCACAAATAAAATATAAAAAACACTACAAATGTACATTAGAAAAAAGTAAGTCAAAATGGAAACAAATCATGCAAAATAAAACATTACTATTGTACATTTCAAAAGTCAAAATGAAAATGTTAATATATCACATTTTACGCGTTTTTTTTTTTTTGATATTAACCTTTTTGGATAGGAGACAATTCCGAATTTGTATGAATCATTAAAATCAGTTCAGCGGTTCTTAAGTTATAAGCGTAGTAACTAACACAACTATCTTTTTTATATATATACTAGCTGGTCCTGTCCGCGTTGCCGGCCCGTAGTTTTTGTCTATTATGACTGATATAAGTGTTCACGTAGTGGTCGATAATTTTTAATTTTTAGTCAAATGAGCAGTAATTTGAAATTTACTGTATTTTGTACACCTCATAATTGAGGACTGAATGATTTAAGAATAGCTAAAGTTAATTACTTTTTTAAACCCATTAGCACCTCAGATTGTGCATTAGAGTCCTCATAAGTCCCCTAACCATGTCGGTCTGTTTGTCTGCCAAAAGGTGGACTTGAGGGGGTACTATTACATGGAGAAAATTCTAAAATTTTTAGATATGTTGAGATTTTTGTGTAAGATTTTCGATATTTTCCCGATTCGAGAATTTTTGCAATGAGATCTCATTTTCGTGATTTTTTAGAGACTTTGAAAAAGTAATTATCTTTTAACTTTGGTGTGATCGCGTTAAATTAATTCGATATCATCTATTCCGTTTCACCACCACATAATTCGGTACTACACTTCCATGTAACCCGCCATCAATTTCAGTTCTCAAGAAATCAAGTCAATTAAATAAATTGGTATTAATATTCGAATTCAAAAATAAAATATAAAAAACACTACAAATATACATTAGAAAAAAGTAAGTAAAAATGAAAAAAAAAAAATCATGCAAAATAAAACATTACTATTGTACATTTCAAAAGTCAAAATGAAAATGTTAATATATCACCTTTTTACGCGATTTTTTGGATATTATCCTTTTCGGATAGGAGACAATTTCGAATTTGTATGAATCTTTAAAATCAATTCAGTAATAACTAACACAACTTTCTCTTATGTATTTAGATGCATAGATAGATTAAAAGGAGGCGTGGTCAGTTCCTCAGCCCCCAAAAAAATACTTAGGGTTGGAGGGAAGGTCAACAGTATCTCGTGAAATAATTGTTAAACCAATATCTTCATTATTTGGGAAATATAAGGATTTTAGATAAATCGAAATAGTGGGCGTAAAAGTAGATGTACATCCCAAACTTACGTTCCCAACCAATATTCTCTTGGGAGTTACAAATTCAATAGAATACCACACATTAGATGTGAAAGTGGACTTAGGGATACTCCAATGTGGGGACTTTACTTAAATAAATTCCTATGTGACAATTATCTGTATGATGGTTCCTTGCCCCAGGGTAGCATAAATACAATTTTTTAGCCAAATCAATTGATGAATGTGGTCAAGACCAATATGGGCCCTACTCCTACTCTACCCCCTTAGAAACAAAGATGCCAAATAAGGGCCAAAAATAGACGAAAGTAGCCAAGACCCCAAAAATAGCTTAAATCATACGATAGTTATATATGATCGATATCAAGACCTGCAAAAGCGATTTAAGGTATCTTGAGTGTTCGGGAAGAGTTTCTGGAAGGATAGAAATCCTTTTCTTACTAAAAGTCCCATTCGCTCTACTATTTTGCACCCTTTATATTTGATATTTTACTGATTGTACTCCCAAAAAATTTTGCATTTTGAGCTCTCATTGGACGGATTATTGTCACATGAAAGAAGTAGGTTCTCGCTTTGGAATGAGTCCCATTAGGCTTTGTCGGTCATTTTTGTTTGTTTAAACGTGTTCGCATCTTCCAGCTTAAGCACGATGTAGGCCCTGGATTTGAAAGGTAAATGTCAGTTAACATCGTATTTCGCATTTATTTCATTTTTTGGTGAAAAATTGTATATAGGGAAAATTATTCTTTATTTTGTTCACAAAAATTCCACTGAATTCAATATGATACTACAAATTAAAAAAAGGACAAAGTATAACAAACTGAAAAGATCTTCAACTTGTTCGCTGATTTTTTACAGCAAATGTTTAAAGATCCTTACAAAGTTTGTCAATAGAATGTACGATTTGAGAATTTTAGCAATGAGATCTCTTTTTCGTGATTTTTTAGCGATTTTGAAAAAGTAATTATCTTTTACTATACTTCCATGTAACCCGCCATCAATTTCAGTACTCAAGAAATCAAGTCAATTAAATATATTGGTATTAATATTCGAATTCAAAAATAAAAAAAATTAAAAAACACTACAAATTTACATTAGAAAAAAATAAGTCAAAATGGAAAAAAAAATCATGCAAAATAAAACATTACTATTGTACATTTCAAAAGTCAAAATGAAAATGTTAATATATCACATTTTTACGCGATTTCTTTGGATATTATCCTTTTCGGACAGGAGACAATTCCGAATTTGTATTAATCGCTAAAATCAGTCCAGCGGTTCTTAAGTTATAAGCGTAGTAACTAACACAACGTTCTTGTATATATATAGATTATAAATTCTTAAATGTTCAATTTCGATTCGCAGCTGTATTGTGTGAGTCATTAAGAGTGGTATTGAAATTTCACGATGTGGAAGTCTACATCATAAAAAGAACAACATAGTTCGCTATATGGAAATAAATTGATACCCGATTTTAGTTTTGTTAAGATCGTATATCATTTTTGTCATTTGGAGATTGTAATTTTAGAGCAGATGTAGTCATTGTAGTAACTGTAATCTGGCCATAATAAAACTATTGTGATTTTGTTTATTTTAGTACTTTCGTTGTAGGTTTGAGCCGAACGATCTACTGACTCAAAGCATTGAGAAAAATAAATTATCAAAAAATAATTAATCGTGGTGAAATCAACATCACAATTAATTAACGAACTTTAAAGGTTGCCTAGCAGGAACCTGGATCTGAAACAGGTATCTGTTATTGACCTAGCATAAAGAAGCATTTTTTTGTTTTTTTTTTTGCAAACTAGCAACACTTATAATAAATTGATTGCTTTTCTTAAATATTTTTTTTAATCAATGCCTTTTTTTAATTTAATAATTTAAGAATCTGAATCTGGGTATCTCGAAATCCATGGGAGTTATACGAAAACGGGAACAAAAGAAAGAGCCTATTGGAAAACTTCAAAAGTATATTATATATTTTCGTGTATTCGATAGGGAATGTTTTGCTTGAATTGTGTTATGGTGGACAAACGATAATTTAAGCTTCAAAGTATTACAATGCTGGCATATGGCAGGCAATGAAACGATATCAACGCAGCGAACATAGGCAATCACGGTATAGTATTCGAAATCAGTGGGAATCAATATTTTCGACTTCGATTCTTCCAGCTATATTTTGACGGATTTGGGGTGGTGATTGTGCAACATGATTCTGTTTAATCATTCATTATTATCTCAAACTCCTCCTGCGTTTGAGAAATAACTTGTTATAGCATGAAGGTTTGACTGTTTGATACGAGCACATAGTCCAGCCAACATTCCTAAAAATGTTGATAATCTTGATTTTTATAAACTAAATGTCTCACAAAATGTCACTATAAATCACTATATATTACATATTTGATCCGAAATCTGGAAATTAATATGAGTATGTGTGATAGTTCTATCTGAAAATCGGAACAAATTCGACCTATTCGGAATATTATAAATATTACTAGCTGAACCCGGTGCGCTTCGCTACCCCTTTTGATTTTATATGCATTCAAAATTTTATTTACGAATATATGTTGGATAAAAAAAAAAATTTAAAAATTAAAAACAAAAAATATTGCACTAATTTAATGCGTAAATAACCAAAACCATTGGAAAAGCAGTAACATTACATACATACACGAAGGGTTTGTCCTTCGGATTTATTTATTTCACAGCAAATACCAAGCGTACAGTAAACTGCAATCTTTTGAAGTTGAGTGGCATTTCTATTGCAATTAGTGAATTCGAGATAGCAACATACTTCGCCGTAATAAGCGTATTCCAAATCAATTGTTGTGTTGTTTTTTAGTGTTAGCCGTTGTGGGTCAATGGTTCTTTTTAAAATCATATCCCAATCTGATCCGATTTAAATATAATTTTAAAAAAATTACTTTTACACCAAATTCCGCCACACCTTTCAGATTTCATTGAAAATAGTGCGTCAAATATGTGAAATCGGCGGAAAATATATATGGGAGCTATATCCAAATCTGAAACCGATTTCAATATAATTTGAAAAATTTATTTTCGGATTAAATCCCGTCACACATTCCAAATTTCATTGGAATCGAACATTCATATTGTGTTTGAGGCATCAAATGAACGAAATCGGTTCAGATTAGGAGCTATATCCAAATCTGAACCGATTTCAATATAATTTGAAAAATTTATTTTCGGATTAAATCCCGTCACACATTCCAAATTTCATTGGAATCGAACATTCATATTGTGTTTGAGGCATCAAATGAACGAAATCGGTTGAAAATATATATAGGAGCTATATCCAAATCTGAACCGATTACAATATAATTTGGCAAACTTATTTTTGTTCCAAATTCAGTTACTTATTCCAAATTTGGAGACTGTATCATCAACCAATCAATAGATATGTGCATATAAAATCTAAATTTTTGGGAGGTACCTCCGATTCTGATGCTATATCTCCAGTTCCAAGTGGAAATTCAAAAATGTATATAGCCTATGTTACTTTCAGGCGATGTTGCAGTATATATGGAAATTTTCAGGAAAATCTATTCAGCGCTTTTCGAGTCCACAAATTACAAACAAACATACAAACATTTTCCTCTTATATAGATATAGATTGTTGGAAATCGGAAAAAGAAGGATGATTTTAACGAGCATTGAAAACGTGATCGAACTTTTTAAGTAATTGTTTTCATTTATTTCTTTTTTATACCCTCCACCATACTATGGAGGGTATATTAATTTTGTCATTCCGTTTGTAACTCCTCGAAATACTCATGTCAGACCCAACAAAGTATATATATTCTTGATCAGCGTGAAATTCTAAGACGATTTAGACATGTCCGTCTGTCTGTCTGTGTGTCTGTCTGTCCATCTGTCTGTCTGTCTGTTGTAATCACGCAATCTTTCGAACGAATTGATATAGAAGGCTAAAATTTTGCACACATGTTTATTTTGCCAGTAGGCAGGTTAAGTTCGTATAGCCCCCATATAACGGTACCTTCCGATATTCGGTATTTTGATGATTTTAGCGACACTATTCACCGGAATTTTTTCAAATTTGGTATTATTAACCGTTTATTTCAAGTTTCGAATTTGAATAAGGTAATTTCTTGTGACAAACAATGTCTATGTACGTGCACATCGCGCAGACCCTAATATAACGGCTATATTCGGTATTTTTAAGGTGTTAACAGAATTTTTGGCGAATTTTATCTGTTTCGAAAATTTTCAAATTCGTTCTTAATGGAGGAGGGTATTCAAAGTTCGGGCCTGCCGAACTTACTGCTTTTTTACTTGTTCTATCTTCCGAACGAAATCAAGTACGTTAAGTACAATTGTTTAAGGTATATGTTTTATCTAATAAAGGTCAGGTTTGTGACCAACATTATCGTTGAAATCTGCATATTCCTTAGTGTTACATCCTTGTAGCATTTACATTGCAGATTTATACGATAGTTTATTCGTTAAGTTGTGTTGTGTGTCGTTTTCCCTACATTTCCTCCTTCTTTTACCTCGCTTTGGATTGTTGAAAGCTAACTACGTTTTTTTGTAAGCTTAGCATAAAGTTGCTCCAAACAAAAGTAAAATCATTACCGAAACCTTTATTTTAATCAATCATATATATTTGACTCTTAATCAAAGCCGTGTATCGAGTCGGTGTTGTTAGAGCCATTACTAATCAGTTTGTTTTCTGTTTTTAACAGATAAACAAATTATTCACCCTTGCAATCCGTCCGAAACAAAAACACTGAAAAAACCAGTTAAGAAAGTCTTAAAGTCGGGCGGGGCCGACTTTATGATACCCTACACCACTTTGCTAATTTAGTAGAGTTCCGCATAACAATTAAAAGTTTTTATGGGAGAATTCAATCATACACGCTATGATAATAATTATAATTTAAAGTTCAAAGGACTAAATACGCCGAAGTATTTGTATCTTTTAAATTCGGACTTGTATTGCACATTTGGTGCACAATTAATTTGAAATCGGATAAAAAAATATATGGGAGCTATATCCAAATCGGAACTGATCTCAATAAAATTTGCCAAAGATATTTCTGAGCTGTATTTGATATATTTCCCTGAATATCGTTGTTACTGAGTGCATATTACGGCTGTGGGTAACAAATATGACAAATCGGATGAACAGTATGTATGGGAGCTATAGTTATATCTGAACCGATCTTCACTAAATTTGACATACTAGCTTCTTGACTCAATTCGGTCGTAAGTGCCAAATTTCATCCAATTTGGGCAAATATTAGACGTTTGGTGCGCAATCAAAGGTAAATCGGACGAAGTTATATGTGGGAGCTGTATCCAAATCTGAACCGATCTCGATAAAATTTAGTAAATGTATTTCTGAGCTGTATTTGATATATTTCCACAAATATTGTTGTTACAGAGTGCATATTACGGCTGCGGAGGACAAAAATAATAAATCGGATGAACAATATATATGGGAGCTATAGCTATATCTGAACCGATTTCGATCAAATTTGGCATACTTATTTTCAAGGCAATCTGATCGTACGTGTAAAATTCCATACTATTCGGAATGTTATTACACGTTTGGTGCACAATAAAAGGCAAATCGGACGAAGATATATATGGCAGCTATATCTAAATTTTGACCGATTATCTCCAATTTCAATAGGGTTCGTCCTTGGGCCAAACAAAAAATTTATGCAAAATTTCATCTGGATAGGGCAATAAATGCGAACTGTACTTTGTTTACAAAAATACATGGACAGACAGACGGACAGACGGACGGACGGACAGACGGACGGACAGACGGATGGACAGACGGATGGACGGGTATGCATAAATCGACTCAGAATGTAATTCTATGCAGATCATCAAAAGGAACTATTAGTCTATCTCGTTTCCTTTTGCCTGTTACAAACAAATGCACAAAGACATAATACCCTGGTGTAGGGTATAACAAGTGATCTTGGTGTGGCCACATCTTATTCTAAAATAGTGGAGCAAAAGTACACAGCAATAATAAACAAGTTCGTCCGTGCCGAACCTTAAATACCCCCCACAATAAGCTAAGAAAACATTTTTATATAAAACTAGCTAACCCAGTCCGCGTTGCCGGCCCGAAGTTTTAGTCTTTAATGCATAGTTTTTAAAGCATTATAATTCACATCTGGCTCACATAAGTGGCACCATTTTTAGTATAAATAGAAATGATGACTCGTATAGTATAATGATGGCTCGATTAAATAGAAATAAATACGTCTTTTAAAACCCCTATTTTTCAGTAAGAGGTCTTAGTTTTAGAGTTCAAACCCTAAATAATATAGTATATATATTAAAAAGTATACATTAACTGTTTATAATAGGCCCATGTAAGATGGTTCTCTACCCCCAAAGTAGCATAAACACTGATTTTAAGTCAAATCGATTCGAAAATATAAACAAAACCCTCGAAATAGCTAAAATCAGGACGTACTTTTATATGAGCCCTACTCCGAAACATTGACATTGAAAAATTTCCGCGAAGAGGTACTTTACCAGAAGCTAGATGCCAAATATGGGCAAAATCAATTGAAAAATGTGACCAAGACCCTTGTAATAGCTAAAAATGCCGGATACTTTCACATAAGAGATATAATGGAGCATGGTCCTATATTTATAATTTTTTGAAAGAATTTGTTTTTCTTTCTAAAATCTCAAATTACCAACTTTTGAGAAATTTGAAAGGGGCTATATCACAATGTAGACCAACCTGATAAATATTTTGTACAAATGATTCCTCATGTAACCCCTAGGACTGTATCAAATTTAAAACATTATCGTAACTTTTGCGGAGTATATGGCAAAATATTTGCGACCTTTTGTGTATGGTTAAGCTACATAAAATGGACTCTAAAAAAGTTAGATCCGGGTACCCCTCTTTTGGGATTTTTATTTACCAACCGAAAATTTTCCTAACCCCAAGATTGTTTGCGGCGCAGTGTAAGTACTGACGATAGCGCATAGTGCCGGTATAACGTTATCTATGATTTATAGTTACTTTTAAGGGTTCGGAAGAATTTTCCTGAATCCTTTTCTTACTATATTTTCACTTCACTCCACTATTTTGCATTGTCCGCATATTACAGAGCCTCTTCATATTCGGTATTTCACTGATTGAAGTCCCAATGAATTTTGCATTTTGAGTTCTCATTGGACGGATTATTTCCATATCTAATCAAAATTGAAAATTTTGGTATGGCAACCATGTATAGAAAATATGCAAACTTTCTCGATTTTTTCGGTTTTTTTATACCCCCCACCATACTATGGAGGGTATATTAACTTTGTCATTCCGTTTGTAACTCATCGAAATACTCATGTCAGACCCAACAAAGTACATATATTCTTGATCAGCGTAAAATTCTAAGTCGATTTAGCGGTGTCCGTCTGTCTGTCTGTCCGTTGTAATCACGCTATCTTTCGAACGAATAGCGATAGATGGCTAAAAATTTTCACACATGTTTATTTTTCCAGTAGGCAGGTTAAGTTCGTAAATGGGCCATGTAGGTCAACGTCTTCATATCGCCCCCATATAACGGTACCTCCCGATATTCGGTATTTTGATGATTTTAGCGACATTATTCACCGGAATTGTTTCAAATTTGGTATTTGAAGTTCGAAAAGGATACTACAGCCTAAGACAGAAAATTGTCTGTGCAGGTCTACGTCTTCATATAGCCCCCATATAACGGTACCTCCCGATATTAGGCATTTTGATGATTTTAGCGACATTATTCACCGGAATCGTTTTAAATTTGATATTTGAAGTTTCAAAGGGATATTACAGCCTAAGACAGAAAATTTACTGTACAGGTCCACGTCTTCGTATAGCCCCTATATAACGGTACCTCCCCATATTCGGTATTTTGATGATTTTAGCGACATTATTCACCGGAATTGTTTCAAATTTGGTATTTGAAATTCCAAAGAGATATTACAGAAGACAGAAAATTTACTGTGCAGGTCCAGGTCTTCGTTTAGGCCCCATATATCAGTACCCCCTAGATTCGGTATTTTGACGTGTTTAGTTACAATACCCACCGAAATTGTTTGAGATGTCGTATTTCAACTTCGTAATAGATGCTACAGCCTATGACAGAAAATTGTCTTTGCAGGTCCAGGTCTTCGTATAGCTCCGATATAACGATACCTCCCTATATACGGTATTTTAATGATTTTAGCTACATTATTCACCGTTTATTTCAAGTTTCGAATTTGAATATTGTAACGGCTTATGACAAACAATGCCCATGTAGACCCCAATATAACGGCTATATTCTGTATTTTTAAGAGTTTAACAGAATTTTTAACAGATTATATTTTTTGAAAATTTCCAAATGCATTCCGAATGGTGGAGGGTATTCAAAGTTCGGCCCGGCCGAACTTACTGCTTTTTAACTTATTTTTTTTCAATAAGAATTTTCAATTCCAAAAGGAATGCTGAAACAATTCTGCACAAAATTCCATATCATAAAAGAACAGTAAATTTTTTCAATTCCGCGATTTTTCGCAAAATTTTCTTTCAAGACAACATTTCCACTGTAATTACAAATAACCAAACGAAAATTTGAGTCAAATAGGCTCAGCCGTTCTCAACTGATGTGTTACTATGCTTTTTCAATTTTTTACATATAAATTTAAAGAAGTAGGTGTGGCTAGTTACTCTGACCCCAAACAAATACCTAGGGTTGGTGGGGAGAGTCAAGATTACGTCGTATACTGATTGTGGAAGAGATATCTTCATGATTTTAGCAAATATTAGGATTTTAGATAAATCGAAAAATTGGGCGCAAAATTGGGCGTGGTCACATTTTCTTTGCATAAAAACCTAAATCGGGGTAGGACGAACATTAAAAACAATATCCAAATAGTTCCAACAGGTCTCAAGTGATTCAATTACCAACGAACAACAATTGGTTTATATATAGATTAAAAAGTAAAAATTAAAGATTAAAAAGTATATAGATTAAAAATGAATACTTGGAATTGGAGGGAAAGTCTACAATATGTCGTGTAATAATTTTAAAACCGATATCTTCATTATTTGGTAAATATAAGGATTTTAGATAAATCGAAATAATGGGCGTAAAAGTAGGCATGGTCAATATTTTTTTCTTTAAAAACCTAACTCGGGGTATGACGAACGTTTGTACAAAAAATTGTGCAAATCGGTTCAGCCGTTCTCAACTGATTCCATTACCAACGAACAACAATTGATTTTTATATATATACTAGCAGGCCCGGTCCGCGTTGCAGGCCCGTAATTTTAGTCTTTAATGCTATTATATCATCCACCTTGGAAAGGAGGGTATATTAACTTTTCATTCCATTTGTATCATCACTAAATGTTCGTCATAGACTATATACGGTATTTTAATGATTTTAGCTACATTATTCACCGTTTATTTCAAGTTTCGAAGTTGAATATTGTAACGGCTTATGACAAGCAATGCCCATGTAGACCCCAATATAACGGCTATATTCTGTATTTTTAGAGTTTAACAGAACTTTTAACAGATTATATTTTTTGAAAATTTCCAAATGCATTCCAAATGGTGGAGGGTATTCAAAGTTCGGCCCGGCCGAACTTACTGCTTTTTAACTTGTTTTTTTTCAATAAGAATTTTCAATTCCAAAAGGAATGCTGAAACAATTCTACACAAAATTCCATATCATAAAAGAACAGTAAATTTTTTCAATTCCGCGATTTTTCGCAAAATTTTCTTTCAAGACAACATTTCCACTGTAATTACAAATAACCAAACGAAAATTTGAGTCAAATAGGCTCTCAACTGATGTGTTACTATACTTCTTCAATTTTTTACATATAAATTTAAAGAAGTAGGTGTGGCTAGTTACTCTTACCCCAAACAAATACCTAGGGTTGGTGGGGAGAGTCAAGATTACGTCGTATACTGATTGTGGAAGAGATATCTTCATGATTTTGGCAAATATTAGGATTTTAGATAAATCGAAAAATTGGGCGCAAAATTGGGCGTGGTCACATTTTCTTTGCATAAAAACCTAAATCGGGGTAGGACGAACATTAAAAACAATATCCAAATAGTTCCAACCGGTCTCAAGTGATTCAATTACCAACGAACAACAATTGGTTTATATATAGATAAAAAAGTAAAAATTAAAGATTAAAAAGTATATAGATTAAAAATGAATACTTGGAATTGGAGGGAAAGTCTACAATATGTCGTGTAATAATTTTAAAACCGATATCTTCATTATTTGGCAAATATAAGGATTTTAGATAAATCGAAATAATGGGCGTAAAAGTAGGCATGGTCAATATTTTTTTCTTTAAAAACCTAACTCGGGGTATGACGAACGTTTGTTCAAAAAATTATGCAAATCGGTTCAGCCGTTCTCAACTGATTCCATACCAACGAACAACAATTGATTTTTATATATATACTAGCAGGCCCGGTCCGCGTTGCAGGCCCGTAATTTTAGTCATTAATGCTATTATATCATCCACCTTGGAAAGGAGGGTATATTAACTTTTCATTCCATTTGTAGCATCACTAAATGTTCGTCATAGACCCCATTAAATATGCATATATATTCATAATCGGCATAAAACTCTAAGTCGATTTGTCCGTCTGTATGTCTGTTTGTTTAAATTACGATACAGCCCACATTATTTGACGTATAGCGTCTAAATTTAGCTGAAAAATTTGTATTGTGTATAGGATGGTTGGTATTGAAAATGATCTATCGGTTCATTTTGGTATAGTCCCCATATAACGGTATCTCTCGAAATTCGGTATTTTGATGATTTTTGCCACATTTCTCCTCGGTTTTGTCTAACACATACAACGATACCTACCTATATTGGGTATGTTGAAAATCCACACATTTACGCGTATAATTGTTTCAAATTTGGTATTTTAGAAGGTTTGATAGATGACAATCCTTGAAGTATAAAATTGTCCACAGAGGTTCCCGTTTTGGTATGGCCCCATATATCGGTCTCATTCACTTTATGGTTTTCTGATAAGTTAACTGCTTTATCCAAACAGTCTTACTGGTATATGAAGTTTAAAGTGAAACACGCTTGAATTTAGATACTTTTATATAAAATTTTTCCTTTACCCTCAGATGAATGATAGTAATAATTCTGCCCAGCCGAACTTAATTTTTTTACC